>NW_026267185.1:246892-247168 GCF_000697945.3 Frankliniella occidentalis | reverse complement strand
CGAATCGTTTTTGCAGGTGGGCGCTGTTGACGGGCTAGAACGCCGCACTAAAAATGAAGCCGAGTCATGGAATGGCTATTTGAAAAGGCCGGCCGGAGGCATCTATCTCAACTGCTGGCAGTTCATCGGTACGTGTTGGGGGCGGTATACGGCCCATTCACCCAAGCCCTCTTCACCCACGGGACAACTAGACCAAACCCTATAGGCCCACTGAATTTTCACCCCTTATTATTCATCCAAAGTATATTCACCCATATTATACCCTTGCCTTCATCT
>NW_026267185.1:245740-246842 GCF_000697945.3 Frankliniella occidentalis | reverse complement strand
AAGTATTAATCCCTTTACAATTCTGTGACATGAAGCCTTTTTTACGATTTAATAGACCACTAGGTCATTTTCACCACATTTTTGCCCAGAAGTGACCCCTAGCGCCAAAACGGTTCAACATAGAGCAAAACAGACGAAATTTTCGCCCGAAGGGTTGTACTTTAACGAGTTACCTCATAGGAGCCCATAAAAAAATAGTTGGAAAAAACAAATATTTTGCAACCTTTGGTTTTTGATTTATTCAAAAGTTAATTTTTGAGCTACAATGCTCATCTTCGAACTCGATCTGTCTTTTTATGATACAAAACGACCCTGAAATTCCCAGATCGCTCTCAATTCATTCTCGAGTTATCGTGCGGACAGACAGACAAACAGACAGACAAACAAACAGAATGAAACTTTTCCGGTCAGCGGAGTTATGGGCGCTAATCGCTCAGCCAATTATAATAGACCATTTCACCCGAGCGCTTTTCGACCTCTCGAAGAACAAAAATACCGGAAGTCAGGGTAAAGTGTCTCACGAAATAGAGATTTTGTCGTCAATGCAACCGACAATCTACTCTTCTCAGTCCTAAATTTAGTCAAAAATATATTATTACGGCACACACCGCTTCAATCTAACGTGTTTAACGGCTAGGAACGTTCCATATACTGCACGACTTCCGGTATTTTTGTTCTTCGAGAGGTCGAAAAGCACTGGGGTGAAATGGTCTACTTTTAACCCGCCCTTCTGCATTGAAAAAGCTATCCAGCAGGCCTATGCAAACGACCTCGTGTCTCTGTGTCCGTTCCACTAGGAGGAGATGTGATAGAGACTTGAAATTTTCAGGGTATCTTAAGGTCCACTCCTAGAGAACGAAACGCCTACGGCAATCCTGTCAACCACCCCTAAGGGAGTGAATGGGGGTACCCAAGGTTCAGAAATTCTCCTAAAAAGTATTTTATTTTATGTTTTCTTTAGGGGTAACTCGTCAAAGTATAGCCCTCTGGGCAAAAATTTCGTCCGTTTTGCTCTATCTTGTACCGTTTCGGCGCTATGGGGCATTTCTTGGCGAAAACAACGTGAAAAAGATAAAATGGTCCATTAAATCGTAAAAAGGCT
>NW_026267185.1:244985-245263 GCF_000697945.3 Frankliniella occidentalis | reverse complement strand
GGGGTAACTCGTGAAAGTAGAGCCCTTTGGGCTAAAATTTCATCCGTTTGGCTCTATCTCTCACCGTTTAGGCGCTAGAGGGAGTTTTTCTGACAAAATGGCGAAAACAGAAATATTTTTATTTTTTTAAAAGTACACATCTGTCTGAGATGTATGCGGCCGGTTCAAAATTTTCTTCTAAGCAGAAGAGTGGGCTTATTTTATGGTGGCACATCATTAATAAAACGTGTACACTTTAATGCAAAAAAAAAAACACAAAAAAAAACACACATTTAGTT
>NW_026267185.1:242882-244935 GCF_000697945.3 Frankliniella occidentalis | reverse complement strand
GGAAAACGAACTATGTTCGCTCTGTGTTCGTCAAAGCGCGCGAAATGACACATCCGCGCACCTTTTGTAAACTTGGGCGAACCACTCGCGAACTCGCTGAGAAGGTCGCAACTAGTACGTTTTAGGTTTGTCACGACGAACTGAAAGCAATCTAGTTGCGTACAGGAAATTTTGCGTCGGGATCTCTAACCGTTTAGGCGCTAGAGGGTCTCTTTTGACGTAAATAAGCTAAAAATTGCCATAGCAAACAATAAGTTGTAGAAAAAGGCCTAAAAACCGCAAAATAGAAAGTAAACTATCCCCCCACTCCAAAAAACGTTTTCTAAGCAGAGGGGTGGGTTGTAGTCGCGTTGCTTAACCGTTACATCCCTTTCTCGAGTCTTCGGGGCAAACTCAAAGACGACGGGTTTAAGCGGGCCGAAGGCCCGCCACATCATTCGATCATGTTCTTCAGCAAATCGTGTGACAGAAATAGTCGGGCCGCAGGCCTGACCATCGCCACCGGCAGCCCAAGCAGGCCCGGCCCCTGCCGAACGGAGCTGCCGGCGTAGCGAAGCGAACATGGCAACTTCGCTTGGCGGAAGGGCGGAACTGCTTGTTGTAAAAAGCACTTCGGATGCATGTCATGATTAGAACATGAAAAGATCTCTTTCTGTTAACCAAAGAAATAGTCTCATCTCCTCCCCGGACCGAAAGTACAATTTTAAAACCTATTTGAAGCAAAACTATAGAGGCACTTATAACCTCACTTTCTCTGCAACTTCTCTCTCATGTGGGTGGGTATAGCATATTTACATGTCAGTTATTTTGCAGATTCCCATGCATGTATGGATTCCAATAAAAGGGAAAGAGACCGTGAGCGCCAAAGGAGGCGGAGGGAAAGACTGCGTAAAGACCCAAAATTGCTTGAAACTGCTAGAGCAAAGGAATGGGAAAGATGGAAGAAAAGAAAACAGGAAAGGTAAATAGTGAGTAAGAGTGAGATGAGTACTAAAGAAAAAGAAAAGGTAAGAAGGAGGCAAAGAGAAAGCACAGCAAGATATCGGGCTAAACAGAAGACTGCTCAGCAGTGTCGATTAGCTTCACTTGAAACGCCTGCCAAATCTGTGACAAAAGCTATGCAACGCGTCCTACGAACAAAGTTCGATCTCCCGGCGCGCCGTTCAACACTGTCCGATCTCCGGGCGCGCCGTTCAACAAAGTTCGATCTCCTGGCGCGCCGTTCAACGCTGTCCGATCTCCTTTTCGAGGTTTGCAGTGAGGTGGAAGTTTAAACGCCTCGTACGTCTGTTCGTCAAGATCATACCATTTTATTATTGGTCCAATGTGTTGCGTAATCTTTAAAGATCACATAGAATTTATTAGTTTCATTTTAAGTGAACTATCAACGAAGATATCACGGCTTGAAGCCTACGGTGCAGATAAAAGCTGAAAAGGAGATCGGACAGCGTTGAACGGCGCGCCAGGAGGTCGAACTTTGTGAAATGGTTTGCCTGGAGATCGGACAGTGTTGAACGGCGCGCCGGGAGATCGAACTTTGTTCGTAGGACGCGTCGTATGCTATAGGCAGAAAGAAAAAGAATATCAACAGGAGTAAAGTGGCCACGGAAAACAACAAACTAAAAGCAGAGTGTGCTGATCTTCAAAAAACCTAAGATCGCCCTAACGTGAAAGCAGATGATACGGCCTTACCTTTTGATGAATTTACGTTTCAGTTTTTAGCCCGCCCTTCTGCTTTGAAAAAGATATCCAGCGGGCTTATGCAAACGACCGCGTGTCTGTCTGTGTGTCTGTCTGTTCCACAAGAAGGAGATGTGCTAGGGACTCCAAATTTTCGGGGGATCTCAAGGTTCACTCCCACAAAACAAAACGCCTACGGCAAAGCCTGCCAACTACCCCTAAGGGGCTGAAAGGGGGTATCGAAGAAAACAGGAAAGGCCAAAAAAGTTAGATTTTATTTTTCATGATCTTCTAAGGGTAAACTCGTAAAAGTAGAGCTCTTTGGGTTAAAATTTCATTCGTTTCGCTAGAGGGAGTTCCTTTCACGAATGTG
>NW_026267185.1:235125-235557 GCF_000697945.3 Frankliniella occidentalis | reverse complement strand
CCTTGCTCTTAAACTGTCGACTACTGGGCCCCTTACCCTAGCTCAGGGTGATCGGAGGCGATCCTCTTGAGGTTGACGAGAGCTTTCTCCGCCTGCGCCTCTTCTTGGTTCGGAGCGTGGGTGTGCTCCACGGCCTTCAACACTTCTATTTTTCTGTCCATACACTGCGCTATAGCAGTCGCCTTGCACTCTTTGGTTCGCTTACAATTCCAGTATGTTCTTCCTTTCTTTCCATCTCTGCGGTAATATATGTGACCGTTCAGCACTCACTTTTTTGTCTGAGCACACAGCAAAGCACCATGTTGGCCTTTAGGTACATAATCACAAAAGATGTGAAGAAATACAAAATTTCCCCCCTTTTTTACGGCAAAGTCGGGTAAAAAACTTAGTTGCCCCTGTGAGGTAGGCAATTCGGGGGCCCTTTGGGTGCAT
>NW_026267185.1:234818-235075 GCF_000697945.3 Frankliniella occidentalis | reverse complement strand
CCCAGGACAAGGATGGCGGCGTTGCCACTCCACTAGCACGGAAATTTACTCTCCGATAACAGTCCTTAGGAGCATAGTGCGAGTTTTACCTGTTGCTGTCGGGCCGACTGGACTGTATATATAGTAGTCCACCGGTTACCGAAATCAGTTTCAAAAATGTGATCATCGATCTCAAGAAGAGATCATGTCATAGCAGCGACACGTGAAGTCACAAGTCTCATGGGAAGTACGCACGCGGGCGTACCTCTCAGTGACGA
>NW_026267185.1:233958-234768 GCF_000697945.3 Frankliniella occidentalis | reverse complement strand
TTCCCCCCTTTTTTACGGCAAAGTCGGGTAAAAAACTTAGTTGCCCCTGTGAGGTAGGCAATTCGGGGGCCCTTTGGGTGCATCCCCGACTGGGTTCTTGACCCCCCAGTACGTGCCTGCCTCCACAAAACAGCGAGGTGACATGATTGTCAAAATAAATTATGGTGAAAAAATAATTAATTTCTGATGTGTACACGTGTGTTGCGGCTGTCACGAACCCTAGTGTCATCTGCAGTTGTGTGCCTGTTTGTATAAAAAATGTTCGCGCGAGACGCGGATCGCGTTACCACCCAGAAAAATAATTATTGATTACGAAACAGTGTTAAATCGTTACTTGGATGACTTTTGAGGTATAGAAATAACGTCAGACAAACATTTAGAGGTTTTGAATCAGAACAAGATCTTTATTATGCAACATTTCTTTGGAAGACCACAGATAGAGTTTAGCTGCGTTGTCCTGGCTTTTCTGACGAGTCCACCGTAAGTTTGAGCGCTGTTTGGCCGCACGCTCTACCGAGGCAACCGGAACCAGTCTATCTCGCTAGCACGGGTTGCAGCCGCAGACTGGCCAGCGGAGGTGTGGGGGCGATGAGTGGGGGCGTGGCGGAGCGTGGTGGAGCGTGGCGGCCCGTCAGGTGGAGATGAGGCGCAGCGCGTCGTCTGCTGCGGAGTGGTGACTCGGAGCTGGCGCGCGGGGAGGAGGAGTGGTGGGGGCTTGGCTGCCTACCTCCCCGGCGGAAGATGATAGAAATATTTTTTACGCATCGCGACAACAGCTCTCTTCAACCATGTCAGAGACTACTGGCTTTG
>NW_026267185.1:231949-233908 GCF_000697945.3 Frankliniella occidentalis | reverse complement strand
CTATGATCTTGACGAACAGACGTACGAGGCGTTTAAACTTCCACCTCACTGCAAACCTCGAAAAGGAGATCGGACAGCGTTGAACGGCGCGCCAGGAGATCGAACTTTGTTGAACGGTGCGCCCGGAGATCGGACAGTGTTGAACGGCGCGCCGGGAGATCGAACTTTGTTCGTAGGGCGCGTAGCATAGCTTTTGTCACAGATTTGGCAGGCGTTTCAAGTGAAGCTAATTGACACTGCTGAGCAGTCTTCTGTTTAGCCCGATATCTTGCTGTGCTTTCTCTTTGCCCTTTGGGCGAAAATTTCATCCGTTTGGCTCTATCTCTGTAACCGTTTGGGCGCTAGAGAGAGTTTCTCTCACAAAAGTGGCCCCGAAATAAATTGATTAATTTTCGAAAACATTGGATGGTTTCCTAAGGGTTAACTTGTGAATGTAGAGCCCTCCGGGCGAATATTTTGTCCGTTTGGCTCTATCTCTAACCGTTTAGGCGCTGGAGGGTCTTTTTTGACGAAAATAAGCTGTAAATTGGTGTAGTGAAAACAAACTTGTAGAAAAAGGCCTTAAACCCGCAAAATAGGAAAGAGCCCAACTCCCGTCCCCCGCCCTAAAAACGTTTGCAAAGCAGAAGGGTGGGTTGTAGTCTCGGTGCTTCACCGTTGCATCCCTTTCTCGTGCCTACGGGGCAAATTGTAAAGACGACGGGTTTTAGCGGGCCGAAGGCCCGTTACATCACTTGACCATGTTCTTCAGCAAATCCCGTTACATCACTTGACCATGTTCTTCAGCAAATCGCAGGCCCGACCATTGCCGCCGGCAGGCGAAGCAGGCCCGGCCCCTGCCGAACGGAGTTACCGGTGGAGCGAAGCGAAGCTGGCAACTTCGTTTGGCGGAAGGGCGGGCCTGCTTGTTTTGAGTATTACTGCTGTATAAAAAAGTCGTCGATGTAAACAAATGCTACTATCGGGCTGCGAGTGCAGCAGTTTCTTGCCCACACTAGACAAAGACCGGTCCATCTCGCATCGCGGCAGCGCTATTGTTTTTGGTCGTCCCCGAGGATAAGAGAGGCACCCACAGGGCGGGCCGCCGGCTCCGCACTGTTGTGTGACGGCCTTTGGAAATTGAAATTACTAACCAACTGCCTCTGGTGTTTTCAGCCCGACTGCCTCTTGTCTGGTCAGTTCCAAAACTGGATCCTCCAGGACATCAGGCTCAATGGCAGAAGGAACGCCAACAGAAGCAGTCCCTGAGGGGTCTTTCCTTGCCAGACACTTTGCTGTAACACCAATTGTTTGTAAGTAACACAATATCTACTATGTCCTTAATACCGAGTGTGATTAATTGAGGCTACCTTTTGTTGGACAGGGTCCAGGGGATGATGAACGTGTTCGCTCTGGCAAAGCTGTAGTACTCTCAACTGCTGTAAAAAAAACTGGTACTGTGACTGCATCTCCAAAGATGGGAAGTTATGACAAGAATGCATGGAATATGTCCTATTCAGTATGTTACCTGGTTCTTGCTCTGTCAAGGAAATAACGGGATATTTCAGCATAACTGCAGGGGAGAGGGGTGGAGGCAAGTTTAGGTCAGGAAAAGCATTAGTCTTTAGAAAGGTCTTGAATTTATTAAAATATTGTGAGGGTGAAAAATGCTCTCCACAAATAAATCGATATTTTAATTTTGTTGAAACGATCTCCAAGTTTTCTTTATTCCCTGACAAACTCACCCACATTTCACAACTGTAATTGAAATTATTTGTGATAGTAATTCTCATTGTCCGAAAAAAATTCACAATCCAGTAATTCATGTGTGGATTGACAGACACTGCCTCCTTTACCTCTCTTCATCTGTAGGAAATTTGTGGAGCTTCACTTTATTTATTTTTTTACTGTACTTCAATCACTGGGTAACAGCCCCTTTTTCACAATCCCGTTTTCCCAACACAACTTTTTCCCAATTTT
>NW_026267185.1:224246-228029 GCF_000697945.3 Frankliniella occidentalis | reverse complement strand
GTCTGGTTCTTCAACCCCATCAGGAAGAAGGGCCTGACGCCTAAGCTGCAAAGGCCGTGGGAGCATGGCTGGGTGATCACCCACAAGATCAATGAGGTGCTTATGCGCATCCACAAAGGGCGAAAGATGCGGTGCGTGCACACAGACAGGCTGGCGGCCGACGACAGTGCTGGCTGTCCCTCAACTGGGCCGCTCCTAGCGTTCCTGGGCAAGGTGGAGGTGTAAGTTCAAAACACCGGTTGCCTACCTCGGGAGACGCCAGGGGCCCGCCTAAACCAGTGCGGACCGCATGCCCAGCCCCACTCCCTGCGCGAGGCGCGCGCGGCAGGTGAGCCTCGCTCCCCCCAGGCCCCCCCACCTCGCTGTCTGGCTTGCTTGAGCCGGCCAGGCGGCAGGCAGCGGCAGCACTGGTTCAGGCGGGCCCCTGGCGTCTCCCGAGGTAGGCAACCGGTGTTTTGAACTTACACCTCCACCTTGCCCAGGAACGCTAGGAGCGGCCCAGTCGAGGGACAGCCAGCACTGTCGTCGGCCGCCAGCCTGTCTGTGTGCACGCACCGCATCTTTCGCCCTTTGCGGATGCGCATAAGCACCTCATTGATCTTGTGGGTGATCACCCAGCCATGCTCCCACGGCCTTTGCAGCTTAGGTGTCAGGCCCTTCTTCCTGATGGGGCCGACATCACGTCAGTATTGACACTTGTCATCGTCAGATTTCCCTTCCTGTACGGTGGACCAAAGACGTTCGTTGTGTGCAGCTCTGGCGAGAAAAAACTTATAACAACCGTCCAGCATGGGGACGCCGTCTAGGGACTTCGCCACGGCGAATGCCGAGACTGTAGCCCTGGCAGAAGAGAAAGGACGGCAGCGTAAGGAGGCGGCTGAGGCAGTGGGAGCACCGCCCTTCAAGCCAGGGAAGGGCAGGGGCTCCACTCCTGTTCCCACCACACCTGGCACCAGTGAGCTGCCCAAGCCAAGACCCACCAGAGCTACAGTGAAATCCCAATTGGCCAGCTCACCCCTGGTTTCACCAGCCGCAGACCCCGAGGCCTTGATGCGCAGCGGCACTTCCAAGAGCACACCTGTGAAGTTGGAAGACGTAATTGAGGCATCCACCTCTGGAGGCACCGGCGTGCAGGCTGACGTCATCAACATTGCTTCTGGGTCTTCTTCGGAACCCAGTGCCTCACATCACAGCCTTGAAGAAGGCCCGAAATCACCCAGCTACAGCCCGCACAGCCCTGAGGGGCCCATCATTGAGAACGAAGCTCCCGTGTGGCCTGAGAAATCAGATCCTTTCAGACTTGCTACACCCAGCACATTACAAGCCGCTTTTGGCTTCATGCTCCGCCCCTGGATGTTACGGGCGCTCATTGGTTCAGACATACTTGTACGGTCTCACCAAGATAGGGTGTGGGCCGGGTGGCTTAGCCCTACTAGCTGGACCAAGCCCGTGGGAGAGGTGACACCACTCACCATTAAGCCTCTTGAGGCTATAAATAAGCTATTGAGGGGAGTGGAGCCTGGGTGGGTCCCTTCACCCATATGCTACGAGCTGCCTCTCACCCTTGAGGTGGCTCAAATCATCCTCAGATTGGTAAGCGACAGTCCACCGGCTGCCTTCTATCAGACATTCGTCGCAGCTAAGAAGACAGTAGTGGATTACATCAAAGAGAACATGGGGCCGGGCGACCCCCCATATCATGGTCCAGGAGTACCAGAAGCGAATAGTCTCGCAGCCAGCAAGTGGGCCCACCTACATAGGTGGGACCGTGCGCCAAACCTGCCGAAGCAAGGCTCAGTTGTGCCAGTGGTTGCCGCCACAACGGTCAAGGCAATAGCATTTGGCACCCTGACGGACCTCAAGCTAGCCTCACAATACTTGGATCCTATTCCGAAGAAGAAGACCATTGCAGCCGGCTCTGCCCCACCACCCTTTAAGGCCCCTCGCCCTGCTTCTGCTTGGGACGTCAAATCTGGGAAGCGGAGTGTGCACTCCAATGGACTGCTCGGCAAGAACTTGTGGGCCTTGAGTGAGAGTGATGTACCTAAAGGCGAGGTGCTGGCCGAGTACTTGGCCACCAACATAAACCAAGCTGGATCCATGCAAGTGGCCCACGATGGTGAAAATCTGCTCTACACGGCTGCCTCCCCCTGCATCCCACCGCTGCCACCACTGTTATAATGAGCGGTAATGGGTAAGGAGGCTAAGAGAAAGAGCAGGGTTAACACTCGAACAGGCACAGGGTTTATTAAAACCAACTCAGGGCAGCACAAGGCACACAAGACACAATGGACACAATCATCATCACACGACCGTACACATCAACCGCCAACACCAGAGTGACGCTCTCGGCGCAAGCGGCGCAGTGCGCAGCGCGCAGCCGGGCCATGGCGACGCGCGCCGGTCGGCCGGTGCCGACCGGGTTCTCTCGGCCGCCGCGCGGGGCGCTGCCAGCGCGCCGCAGATGGCGCGCCAAACACAACTCATGCAGACCAGTCTAACACACACAAACACACACATTCTCACATCACAACAATATTTCGTAACGAATGCAAATAATTTTGGGGTCATATGTCATAAAATTTGACAAAATATATGCAAATTTCATTTCTTAGTTAGAGCTTTGGGTTTTACGAAGCAATTCGTAAAATAACGACGTATCGTAATTGGTTAAAAACGAAGTTTTCGTACTAGAAAATTAACCGAGAAAATTTCGTAAAATCACGAAATTTATTTTTACAGTGCAGTCAGTGTAACCTGCCGTTACTGCGTTATGTGCAGGTCCCGTCGGGTGTGCTGCCTCATCTCCCGCTGCGTGAGAGTATGAAGAGGACATTCAACAAGCGACGAAGTAAGAGCTACCCAAGAAACCCCAAGACTATCGGCGACATAGGCGACATTCCCCAGAAGTATAAGAACACATTGGACGGTAAAGAATTTCTAATATATGACTCCTGGAACGACGAAGAAGATGACGAGCCCCCTCAAAACCGCATTTTGGTATTTTCTACTAGACAATTTTTGAAGAGACTCACTCAGTCTCTTATTGTAAACCTGGATGGGACGTTTGAGACGTCGCCAGATATATTTACCCAAGTGTTTACGATTCATGGTGAATATGGAGGGGAAGTGTTTCCTTTCGTATTTGCCCTTCTTCCGGACAAATCGGAAGCCTCTTACCGGACCGTACTGCAGGCTGTCGTCGACAAGTGTCGGGACATGAGGATAGCGTCGCCGAAACCGGTAACTGTTATCTCCGACATGGAAGTGGGCATCATCAACGCCACCAAGACCATCTTCAGTGACGCAGAGATAAGGCTATGCTTATTTCATTTGCGCCAAGCTGCGTGGAGGCATCTACAAGAAGGTGGTCTGCAGGTTGCCCACCGCAACCCAGAGGATGACTCGATACGAAATGCCTTCAGAGAAGTGGTCGGCTTGGCTTTTGTTCCGGTAGATGATGTCAAGGAAGCCTGTGAAGTGGTGATCGACAACCTCCCCGTAAGGATGGCTGACTTCGGGGACTACTTCGAAAAAACATACGTCATCGGACATCGGAACAGAAGAACTCGACGAACGGTTCCTCCGCGTTACCCTCCAGCCCTCTGGAATCACTACATAGCAGCTGTGGAAAATCAGCCACGTACAAATAATGCCACTGAGGCATGGCACAACAGGTTCCAGACAATAGTAGGGAAAAGCCACCCCTCACTCTACAAATTAATTGGAGAATTCCAAAAGGAGGCAGCCGACGTCAAAGTGATGATGGAAGAACTTGACGGT
>NW_026267185.1:216963-219506 GCF_000697945.3 Frankliniella occidentalis | reverse complement strand
AAAAATATATTTTATTACCTGTGGCTTTTGATTTTTAAAAAAGACAATTTTTGAGCTAGAGTGCTCATCTTCGAACTCGATCTGTCTTTTTATGATACAAAACGACCCTAAAAATCCCAGGTCGCTCTCTCAATTCTTGCTCGAGTTATCGTGCGGACAGACAGACAGACAGACAAACAGACAAACATACAAACAGAATCAAACTTTTCCGGTCAGTGGAGTAATGGGCTTCGCTAATCGCTCAGCCAACAATTTCGCAGCTCTGATATTTTCAGGTAATCCTGCAAGACCGGTTCAACCTGCCGCTCTCAGCCCCGAAAGGCAGCAGGAGAGAGAGAATTTGAGGGGATGGCGCTGCTCACCCTCCCTTGCTTGAAGGAGCCAGAGGAGCAGGCTACGGATAAGTGGGTAAGTTTCTATGAGTAGTTGGGGTGGGGTAATCTATTTATATGCAAAAATATAATTTTTGGACTTTAAACCCCCCTTCGATGAATTCCTACTCACGTAATTTAGAACATCAGCAAAGTGTGTCATTTGTCTTTTTTTATACAGGTTTGTGTTGGCAAAGGGGTGTGGATGGAGAAGGTGGCCCTTCATGCAATATATCGGACGCACAGAAAGAATCCTGTCAAAATGTTCAAGGCTCTGCTAACCGATCTTGTTGGGCGAAGAAATGGTAAAAAGTGGGCTACGCAATGTATCTCGGAGAAATTCGGCCCTTCGAGTACTGGCAGCAGTACTTAGTAAGTAATGGTATAATTTTTTAAAACTGAAATTTGAGAACAGTTCTTGTAACTAATGCAACATATTTTTCGTGCTCAGGCTACACATCTTTGAGCAGTAAGGGCAAAGAAATTGGTGTGTGGGGAAAACTCTCTCAAATTTACCCTGGAAAAAGGGCCCAGCAGCCAATTGTATGTATGTGCATGCAGACCAACCGGACCACCAACTTCAGAACCAGCAAGAGTTTGTCGGCCTACCGGGGGCGTGTGGCCGCGATGCCGCTCCTGGCGTTTTGGATGATGTGACCGAAGCTTAGGGTCGGGGTGGGGGCGTTGGTTACCTCGCCCAAATACGTTTACTTTCTTCTAATATTTGTTTTTATTGCAGGGACGAAGACCAACTTGGATAAAATAAAAGTTTCCCGAGACGGGGAGATTCTGGATGAAAACGCCGGACCCGGCGCTCTCTGCGTGACAACGAGGGCAAATAATTCGAAGACGGGCAACAGTAAAATGTCGAGGGACAGGTGTTGGGCATAGCAAGAACCACTCAGGTAAGCAAAATTGAAAACGAACGACTTGAAGAGAATCATTGGAAGACGAGTGTTGGCCAGGACAAGTAGAAGGGCAAATAATTCGAAGACGGGCAACAGTAAAATGGTGAGGTTAAAATAGTACTTAAAACCAATCATTAGAAGACAGGGGTGGGGCGAAACGAATGGAAGGGAAAGTAATTCGAAGACGAGCAGGACGACCAGCAGTAGAATGGTGAGGTCACAAAAACAATTGACCCAGCCTCCCGTCTGCCTCATGGACAGGCAGCGTGTTAGCCTCGCACCAGCCCCAAGACAACTCGCACGTCGACAGGAATGACCACGGACTTTCGACGGCACTCTGGCTCGTTTTTGGGTAGGACGACAAGCAGAAGGCATTTAGAAAGAAGTCTGAAAACTTTAATTCAAGCAACGTTAGAGGGAGAATAATATTTTTAAAAAACCCAGCCGGCGCGATCGATGCCAGGACTGGCCGTAAACGTAAGTTATTCTGTCGTGTTCAAAGTGCATCTGAGGGTTATCGGCGACGCATATTTATTTAATTTACCGGCAGACCGAATTCGAGCGCCAATAATTTGATAGTGTTCCTGATTCTACTCAAAAAGCCCTTTCCAATGGTATACTTGAGTGACTCATCGGCTCTGAGTCACTGTTCTATACTTTTACCGTCCTTGTCCCATGTTAGTGTAAATATTCTATTCTAATTTTCTAGTTGTTTTTTTTTTCATCATACAATAATACTAGCTATATGTACGCCAGACCACGTCTCGCGTAACAGGCTTCGCGATATCTCACGAAACACTGTTACGCTGCGACGCGCCTGGCGCACATATAGCTAGGCCTGCGGCGCTGACACCCGAGACGAGCAAATGGGAGGGTATAGGAAAACAGGGCCATCCGGGCCCAAAATTTGAGATACTGAACCATTTGTAGAGGTCTCATTACTCTAAAATTAGGGATATGAAACTTCTGCTGATCGGTAAAGGTTTTCATTAAAAGTTCGAATTTTGTCAGATTGTTATGTTAAATTCAACGTTTTAGTGATACTACATAATGTAGGGTCCCTTAAGCCCAATAGAGGGAATGGTTCGACCCTCAATGTGTGGTTGAAGTATTACTCCCTTTACAATTCTGTGACATGAAGCCTTTTATACGATTTAATTGACCATTTCGTCTTTTTCACATTGTTTTCGCCAAGAAATGCCCCATAGCGCCGAAACGGTACAAGATAGAGCAAAACGGACGAAATTTTCGCCCAAAGGGTTCT
>NW_026267185.1:215619-216913 GCF_000697945.3 Frankliniella occidentalis | reverse complement strand
GCGTAGAATTAACTGCCATTACCTGAAGGGAGTTTTAATTTAATAGAAAAAGCTGATTTTGTGGGAGACGCGCTGACTGAAACGCCATCTAGCGGCAGTCAATCGCGGGCTTCGCGTCGGGGTGGCCGAGGTTTAAGAAAGGAGGTGGTTGGTGTGGGGTGGTGTGGCGTCAGTGTAGTAGTAGTCCGAACCCACGTTTCCTTCCACGACGCTCTGGCAGTCATGTATTTGTGGGAAATTTGCAGCCGCCGCAAGGAGATTTGCAGGCAGTGGGATGCGCAAGTTCACTTCTCTGCCCACGGCCACGGGATTCCCTCGTCGGGTTGGGGAAATTTGCAAACGGTGGGTGCCGAACGGACCCTTTCTAGCCCACGTCGGGAAATTTGCTGTCAATGAAGTCAGTAAATTCACTTGCGTGGGCAGGAAGGGATCCTTTCACAGCGCAAGTGGCATGCAAAGGCTACTTTCCATTCCCGTAGGTAAATTCCCAACCCATGTACTGCAAATCCCGAACCTCTGTACATGAAATTTCCCCACCCAGTAGCTAGTAAAATTACTAATATTTTTTACAGTGAAGGTATTGCGATTTATATTTTTTTTTCCTGAGATTCGCCAGGAACATCATTTATGATCCCTGGACCACTGTGGCCGAAAACAGAAACATTTTCGGCCGGAAACTGGTGGTGAAAAGGAAGTGGAACGTATCGCGATACACCGCTATACTCTCAAAAGTTACCAGAAACACTGGTCCATTGACTATGAATGGTTTTTCTGGTAACTTTTATTAGCAGAAAAGCGGTATATCTCAATACCTTTCACTTTCCTGGGATTGATCCAGACGCGGTGACGGGGAGATGGGCCGCTGCGACTGGGTTTATTTCGAGATAGACACGGGCGACCACCCGCCCGTCAAGGAGGCGGTGCGCCCGGTGCCTATACACCACCGGGGGGAAGTCCAGGAGATATTCCGCGACTACCTCAATCGCGGCGTCGTGTCGTTCAGCCAAAGTCCGTGGAACTCTCCCCTGGTGATCGTCGGCAAGAAGGACGGCAAGATCCGGTGCTGTATCGACCTGAGAAAGGTCAACCAGATCACCAAGGTCCCACAGTATCTCCTGCCCCGGACGGAGACCATCTTGGAGAGCATGCAAGGGAAAAAGTACGGCGCCATATTGGACTTGGTGTGGGGGTTCCACTCGATGGTGATCGCACCTGAGCACAGGCACAAGACCGCCTGTAGTGTGCCTGGTGTCGGTCACGTCGAATTCAACACCTTGTTGTTTGGGGCAGCCGG
>NW_026267185.1:213798-215569 GCF_000697945.3 Frankliniella occidentalis | reverse complement strand
TCTCAGCATTGGTCGGGTGACCAGGCCTCCATTTATACTATGGTCGCTTACTACAGAGTGGATGAAAAAGTATGCCATAAATCGTTCGCCATCATTGCTGAAGGAGTTGTTAAACATGATACTCATGCTGTGTACATCAATCATAAAATATTAATTAGCACTCTGCAAAACGACTTCAATTTACAGCCAAAGAGGATCATTTATTTTACAGATGGGGCCGCACAGCATTTCAAAAACAGATTTAATTTTTTAAACCTAAGCAATCATTTTCAGTATTTTGGTGTCGCCGCAGAGTGGCACTTTCATGCCACATCCCATGTCAAGGGTCCGTGCGATGGTATTGGTGGGACCATCAAACGGCTCGCCACAAGGGCCACATTGCAGGGTCCTTCTGATAAGCAAATAATTTCAGGGCGACATTTGTATGACTGGTGTGTTGCTAATATGCAGAAAATAACAGTAAAGTATGTGACGGAAATGGCATGGGTTACTGCAAAAATATTGTTACGAAAAAGGTTTGACAATGCAAAAACTGTTGAAGGCACACTGCAGTACCATAGTTTTGTACCCTGCGGGGATTACAGTTTAGAGGTAAAACAGTTTTCTTTTTCTACAAAAAAGCGTATTGTCAGTACAAAGAAGTGATGTAATTGTGTATAAGAGTGTTCTATAGTCGGAAAAATATTTTGTATAGACACAAATAAATGACTATGCTCACTAAACGTTCAATACTTTACTTTTCATGTTCTGTGCCTACATACACTTTTAAACCGCGCGCGGTGCGGGCCTTGCCCTGCCGAGCCGCGCCGGGCTGGGCCGGGCCGGCCGCGCGCCGCTGGCTCGAGCGTCAGGCGACGCTCCGGGCGCTTTGCGTTCGGCCCCGTAGCGACGCTTGTAGGCGTCTGCCCATGATACCGAAAGTAGGTTCGTACAGGAAATTGAACGGGCTTTCGAATGAGCCCACTCCCAAGAAAATCAAAGGTGTCATACTTGGCCAAAATCCGATTTTGAAACTAACAAGCAGGCACGCCCTTCCGCCAAACGAAGTTGCCAGCTCCACTTCGCTCCGCCGGCAACTCCGTTCGGCAGGGGCCGGGCTTGCTTGGCCTGCCGGCGGCGATGGTCGGGCCTGCGGCCCGACCATTTCTGTCACGCGATTTGCTGAAGAACATGATCAGATGATGTAGCGGGCCTTCGGCCCGCTTAAACCCGTCATCTTTGAGTTTGCCCCAAAGACTTGAAAAGGGGACGTAACGGTGAAGCACCGCGACTACAACCCACCCTCCTGCTTAGAAAACGCTTTTTGGGGGTGGGGGAAAGTTTCCTTTCTATTTTGCGGTTTTTAGGCCTTTTTTCTACATCTTATTGTTCACTATGGCAATTTTTAGCTTATTTTCGTCTAAAAAGACCCTCTAGCGCGTAAACGGTTAGAGATAGCGCAAAACGGACGAAATTTTCGCCCAAGAGACTCTACTTTCAGAAGGTACCCTTTAGGGGACCATCCAATATTTTCGAAAATTAATAAATTTATTTTTGGGCCACTTTTGTGAGAGAAACTCACTCTAGCGCCCAAACGGTGAGAGATAGAGCCAAACGGACGAAATTTTCGCCCGAAGGGCTCTACTTTCACAAGGTTCCCTTTAGGGGATCATAAAAAAAATATTGTTTTTTCCTACTTTTTTGTCCTTACCTGTTTTCTTCGATACCCCCTTTCAGCCCCTTAGGGGTGGCTGACAGGATTTGCCGTAGGCGTTTTGTTTTGTGGGAGTGA
>NW_026267185.1:212973-213748 GCF_000697945.3 Frankliniella occidentalis | reverse complement strand
AACTCTCTCAAATTTACCCTGGAAAAAGGGCCCAGCAGCCAATTAAATGTACGTGCATGCAGACCAACCGGACCACCAACTTCAGAACCAGCAAAAGTTTGTCGGCCTACCTCCCCCCCAGCACGGTGCTCCCCAGGCAGCTGATTGGGGACAAGTCGACGCCCAAGCTGACATTGCTTATTAGAAATGGCACTGTTTGAGAAGAGCTTCGCTTCTCTCAGAAATAATTACCCTGTATTTTTTCTTATTTATTTTTATTATTGAAGTGTTAAGTTTGCATGATGATTTTTAATTTTTGACAAAGAATGTATATTTTAGTTAGTACATATGATATGTACTAGAATTACGACTTTTTCCTGAGAACTTCAGTATATGCCTATGCTTATTTTTTAAGTTAACCACTGAGATTTTTTGCACATATTGACTAAATGAATAAATTTTAGGTGTGTTATCAAAGTGAGGTAATCTATTTATTTTACCCACCTAAATGGAAAATATTGAAAAGAAAATATCTCTCATACCGAGGGGGTAATCACTATGAGAAAATGCGTACACCGTAACTTTTCACTTTCCTACGTTCTATCACTTTTCGTAATTTTCCCTTCAATTTCCCATAGTTTTACAACGTTTACTTCATTTTTATGACCATATCAACTGTATTTTATTCATTTTCGATCTGATCAACGCACGATTTGTCACTTTTGCCCACGTTCCCTTCACGTTTGTTTCACTTTCCGTCATTTTTAGCCCGCCCTTCTGCTTTGAAAAAGCTATC
>NW_026267185.1:207307-207823 GCF_000697945.3 Frankliniella occidentalis | reverse complement strand
GCTGGATAGCTTTTTCAAAGCAGAAGGGCGGGCTAAAAAAGATAGATCGTGGCGCTCGCTAGATCGAGTAGAGTGCGCAGTGGCGGGAAAACTTTGTCCCCCGATAAGTAGGCAACCCCTCGCGCAAGGTCGAAACGCTCTTGCAGGTGGTCATCGGACCACTCAAGGAACGGATTCACCGAGTTTCGTCAAAACTTTTTTTTTGTTGGGGGTACGTTTGGCATGGAATGACCCAGCAGACACTGGTTTTTCATAGAAGTGGTGCTGAGCAAGGAGGAGAGGGGAGAGGAGGGGGGGGGCGTGTGGTAGTGCATTCAAGTCCGAATAAAGCATTCCGGTAAAGCTGAAATGCAGAAGAATGCGGGGAAGAAGAAAACGGAAATCGCTATGCTTTAACAGGGTGACTTCCGTTTTCTTCTTCCCCCTATTCTACTGCATTTCAGATTTACCGGAATGCTGTATTTGTGTTAAAAAGTTCCGACCAGAAACGGATCGTGAAAGCAGATGATACCTTGT
>NW_026267185.1:205315-207087 GCF_000697945.3 Frankliniella occidentalis | reverse complement strand
AATATTTCTTAATCGAGAGTAAAAGCAATGACACCTTACATTACTCATGTATAGTTATATGTATGTTAAGTGTAAGTAAGTTTAAGTTTGTAAGGTATCATCTGCTAAAAATGTTGTGTTTCATGTATGAGCAGTGGGACATGTTGGCTGATGATGATGCCGAGTGGGTGGCGGCCAACGCGGCCGCCTTCTTCGAGAACGTCACCGAAGAGGACGTCGCGGCCGTGGAGGTTGCCCACCAGGTACTCGACTTGGTGGAGCACGGCGTTAGGGTCAACGACGCCGACGCCCCCATGGCCCTGAGCACGTCAGCGCTCGCCGCAGCTGCAGTTCCTCCACCGCCGTTGCACTGGGTGGCCCCCGTCACCCCCGCGCCCCCAGCACGAGGGGGTAATCACTCCGTGAAAATGCGTACACCTCAACTTTTCACATATCCACTTTTATTCACTTTTTCACCGTTTTACAACGTTCACTGCATTTCTATGCCTATGTCCCTTCTATTTTATTCATTTTTGATCTGATCAACGCACGATAAGTAACTTTTGTCCTCAATATCTGTCAGTTTTCAACACTTTCAGTCAACCTTTTTGTCACTTTCACTTTAACTATTATAGAAATGTGCACACCAACTTTCTGTAGTAATTACCCCCTCGCCCCAGCATCAGCCCTTCCTCCGCCCCCGCTCCACTGGGTGACGCCCACGCCCACCCCTACACCAGACGACGGCGCTGTCGCGGGGCCCTCACGGGGATCAGCATCAGCTGTTGAAGATGTAAGTATATCTGTATGGTATGTAGTTCTAGATCTCCTCCAGGTGCCGCCGATGCTGTTGTTGTGCTCCTCGTTGCGCTTGGGCTCGTCCTGGAGGCCGGGCGGAGAACTGTGTCCGCAGGTGTAGTAGCTGAGCATAAGCGTCGTCGGGGAGGGCAGGTCAGGGAGTGCGTCGAGCAGCAGGGCAGCGCGTCGAAGTGACGCAGGTGGAGAGGTGTCGGAGGGCGAGCAGGTCGGGCAGCACGTCGCAGAGGGCAGGCAGGGCGAGCAGTGCGTCTTCATTGCAGCTGCTCCTGTAGTTGTTGATGTACAACCTCCGAGGTCGCTTTGTTGCTCGGACAGTGCGTCGCACTTCGTGTTGTGCACCTAGAGCATAGTGCCAGACTCCGTTGAGGTCGCGCAGGGGTGGCAGCGGGGTGGGTCACTGTCAATGTACTAACACTCACATCTGTTGCAGGACTCGGCTTTCCGTGAGGCTGCCCGGCGCAGCGTCGCACGCAGAAACCTACTCCTCAGCGGGGGGAGGAAGGTGAAGAAGATTAGGCCCGAGCAGCTCGCGGCGGCGCTGGCGGTGCCACTCATGTCACCGCCAATGCGACAAGTCGCCGAGGCCCGCCCCTCCACTTCGAAGAAGTCGGTAAGATGTCAAAAATTTTGTTTACGTTGTTACTGAGCTTCACTATCAAACAAAACCTAATGTTACCTGTTTTGTTGCAGGATGTCTTTAAAGGCCTGGGGGGCTTCAGCCCCAGCCAGAGAGAGCCGTGAGGAAGTGAAGGAGCGGGCGCGGCAGGCCCTGCAGCGCCGTGAAGAGGCCATGCGTAAGAAGAAAGTAAGTGTGTGTGTGTGTGTGTAGATATTTGTGTTTATGTGAAATTAATTTTGTTGGCTGAGCGATTAGCGAAGCCTATTACTCCGTCTGGTCGGAAAAAACTTTTTCTGTCTGTCTGTCTGTGTATCTGTCTGTCTGTCTGTCTGTCTGTCTGTGTGTCTGTCTGTCT
>NW_026267185.1:200337-201283 GCF_000697945.3 Frankliniella occidentalis | reverse complement strand
TCCCAGGTCGCTAGCTCAATTCGTTCTCGAGTTATCGTGCTCACAGACAAACAGACACACAGACACACAGACACACAGACACGAAACTTTTTGATCATCACTGGAGTAATAGGCTTCGCTATCGCTCAGCCAATTATTTGAGGTGTAGAGACACATTTCAAACAAACTACTGAATATATTTGATAAGAACTTGTAACCATTTTAATAACGGAAATGCAATTTTAGGTGGTCTTTTAGCTCTTTGATATTAGCAAGACTCACGGCTATTTTATGGCTGAGCGATTAGCGAAGCCCATTACTCCACTGAGCGAAAAAGTTTCATTCTGTTTGTGTGTTCGTTTGTTTGTCTTGTCTGTATGCACGATAACTCGAGAAGGAATTGAGATAACGATATGGGATTTTCAGGGTCGTTTTGTATCATAAAAGGACAGATCGAGTTCGAAGATGAGCCTTCTAACTCAAAAATGGACTTCTAAAAAAATTAAAAACCACAGGTCGCAAAATGTATTTTTTTTCGGATATTTTTTTATATGTTCCTAAGGGGTAACTCGTGAAAGTAGAACCCGAAAATTTCGCCTGTTTTGCTGTATCTCGTACCGTTTTGGCGCTATGGGGCACTTCTTGGCGAAAACAACGTGAAAAAGACAAAATGGTTTATTTAACCGTTTAAAAAGGTTTTCTGTCACAGAATTGTAAAGGGAGTACTTAAACCACATATTACGGGTCGAACCGCACCCTATCTGGGCTTAAGGGTCCCAAGATTATCTAATAACACTAAAACGCTGATTTTTACATAACAATCTGTGAAAATTCGCACTTTTGATGAAAACCGTTACCGAACAGCAGAAGATTCATGTCCCTAATTTTAGAGTGAGACCCCGACAAATGGTTCGAGTATGTCAAATTTTGGGCCCGGAAGGCCCTGTTCCCCTATACCCTCTCCTTA
>NW_026267185.1:199684-199969 GCF_000697945.3 Frankliniella occidentalis | reverse complement strand
TATGCCAGGCGCGTCGCAGCGTAACAGTGTTTCGTGAGATATCGCGAAGCCTGTTACGCGAGACGTGGTCTGGCGTACATCTACCTAGTTTTCTATGATTCCCCTCAAAGCCCTAATGGCTGTTATTGTCTGTGATACCCTTTGGGCTGTGATGTGATTTCCCTTTGGGCTTTGTATGCCCCTAATGGGCTCCTTTTTGTGATCATGCCCTCTGGGCTTTTTGGCTGAGCGATTAGCGAAGCCCATAACTCCACTGACCGGAAAAGTTTCATTCTGTTTGTTTGT
>NW_026267185.1:192785-195484 GCF_000697945.3 Frankliniella occidentalis | reverse complement strand
TTATTATTTTTTTATTTTTTTTATTTTTTTTTTTGCCTCTACAACTTAATTGTTTTGGAACAAGACAAGTAGCTCTTGCCTGATGTGTTCCAGGTGGTAACTTAGCATTTCCTGTTTGAGACTTTCAGGAAAAGAAACGCTAGGAACATTAAATGCCTGTGAGAGAATTGTATACAATTCATCATCAGGAATTTTAGCCAGAGTCTGACTCCTAGATGAGCAAAAATATTTTGCATGATTCATTAAGTCACCAAAGCTTGAATTTGCATGGAAACATTGAACCTCACAGTCCGACAGATAATAATTCATGAACTGCTTAATTCTTTGGATAAATTTCCACGAAGACAGTGCCATATATATTTTGGAACTGCCTTTTCCCACACAAATAGTATTGTTAGCTGTGTGGAGTTTCACAGAAATTTTGACAGTACCAGCTGTAACTGTCTTCGCATTTCTAGACTTATAATGGCCCACTATGGTGCTTAACACTTCTTCCGAAACCAAAATATGGTATTCAGAGATAGTCAAAGCAACATTCTTATTTGTTGTGGTTGCCACCAAAATAACAAAGGGGTAAAAAATTTACTCCCATTTTTATGAGTTGGAAGTTTTTAAAGGCAACCTCTACAGGAAACCTTATCTCAATGGGAGGGACATCCTGGCCCTTTGCCTGTTTTGTGTCAAAGAGATGACTCAGGTCAAAATAAACCGGGGAGTTCAGATCCATATTTCCACACAGCATTTGAGGCTGAGAGGGAGGCTGGCTGAAGTCTGGCTCATCAGTCAGATCCTCCCCAAGGTCAACAACTAGGTTGTCCAACTTCTCCTGCTTGTTGGTGAGGGGGAACAGCCAACGGCGCTTTCCAGCAGGCTCGTCGACTGTTTCCTCAGCTTGGCGTTTAGCTGAAGCCATAGCTCCTTGTGATCTGACCAGTAGCTAAGTCTTCACACAAATGATACCCTCGAGATATTTGCTCGCCGCTTTTATACCCCGAGGAGGGAATCGACAAAGTATTTTAAACCAATCAGAGAGAAGTAAGCCCCTATTTTTAAAAATTGTGTTACTATTTAGTTTTGCCGATATATGGCGTTCGGTGCATCACCTAAGATACTCCATGCGTTTAATTTCTTACCTCTCGAGATGATCTTATACCGTAACTTAGGTAGGCGTTGATTTCTTCTAGAAATCAAGGAGACCACCATGGCTCACGCATTTTGCGATCTGCTAATGCCCAGGGGCTATGGTGGTGAACTCATTATCAAGGAGTTCAGCTGGTACAATTTGAAATGGGATCTTAGTCACACGGTGAATTTTCTACCACCGTATAATGACACATTCCTCTCGCGCAAGTACAAACGCCACAACACATAGGTCACACAGTTCATTCACGGACTTAAATGGGACAGTGGCTTCATCCCCTACGAGCAGTGCTCGCAGAAAATCCGCGATATTGTGGACTGTTTTGAGTACATTTATGTCAAAGGCAGTGAGAAAAAAACCCTACTCGATAAAATAGTCCCTGACAAAGTTGTCATTGACATTGAGAAACTAGGGTGCCCCAGACTAAATAAACTCCCACAAATGTTTGTGCCATACCACGGTCCAGAGCACAGCGTATTCCCTTACCGCTCATGCGTGTGTCTTAACGCACGACGTATCGGTATGTGGTACGAATTCACATTGGTATAATCATAAACACAAGCCAAAAAACCAAAAAACAAAAGAATGTAAAAATACAAAATAAGTTTTAGCACAGCTGCGTATAAAAGCGTGCACCTCTGATCTTTGATTCATTTGTCGCCATGTCGCTCAAAGGTGAACAGCACTTAGCCCTTCAGGTGCACTGTGCAGTGCCGTGTCGTACCACTAAGAAACAAGAAGGTGCACACTGACACCTTTGAAAAGATAGTTTTTCGAAAAATGTGGCTGAAAGAGATGAACGAACTCTGCGCCATGTTTAAAAAATTAAATCTAAACGACATAAAATAAAACAATATACGGTTTTGCATAGGCCTCTTTCTAAGGGGTAAGGATTTACCGCAAAAAAATTCTAACGAGCGTGTCAGCATACCTCCTGGGCGCGCATGGAAATGCTGAGAAATAAATAAAATGTCACGATCCCATAGGGAAGCAGACGATAAGTCGGCTGCCTTAACCACTCGGCCACAATGACATACGATCCTCGATCACTTAAGCCCTACTAAAGTTCGCTCACCTTGGCCCCTGATAAGACCTCCGTCACTCGCCTTAAGTTCGGGGTTAGGCCCTGAGCGTCACTTACGCCCTAGGTTTATGTTAAGCACCGGTTAGACCGCATTCACTCGCCTTAGGTTCGGGGTTAGGCCCTGATAAGACACGATCTCACCGGACTAACATGGCCGACCGACTTACGCCCCTAGGTTAGGTACGAGTTAGTTCCTGTTAAGATCTAGGTTAGCTACGAGTTAGCCCCTCTTCAGATCGCTTATGTCCGAATGGGGGACGTAAGGTGGGGGAGGGGGCATGTCCGAATGGGGAACCAAGATCGCGGATGTCCGAATGGGGGTACCTTACTACTTGCATACCATGTGAACCATATGGACCATAAAGACCAGTTCGCGAACAAAATTGTTAAACCTAGAAAGGATAGCTTAAATGGAGTACGTACTGCAGCGCCCGTGACCCCCCTCCTCAGAGTGCTTGGCACGCTCTGCAGGCT
>NW_026267185.1:190707-191305 GCF_000697945.3 Frankliniella occidentalis | reverse complement strand
CCCCGCCCTGCCCTCTCCTGCTCTGATGTCGCGTCTAAGTTCACGACTAAAACACGACATTTCATGAAAAAATCTAAAATGTGGAAGTTGATTATAATTTTGGCCTGGTTCGATTCGGCACGAAAAATAAACGATATCGAAAGGTTTCCGAACTACCAAAAGGAATATTTAGATACTTTTGATAAATATTATTTCAACGTGTTGATCCTAGGCTAGACTTGAAATGTTTCCTTATATCACCAAACTAACCAAACATTTCACACAGTGTTTTTTTACTAGTGGTGTAATGAGGATATGCCGATACTAGATCCACGATTGTTCTCTACATCTAAAATCTGTCCTCGACTATCTATAGGATGTAAATACTGATTTATTTCTGAATCTGTTTTTAGGTTAGTTAGTCGTCGTTTGGCCGGAAAGAGGAGGAACGTTAAAAACGACAGTCACTTACATTCTAAAAAACACTATGGCGTTCTATTGGCATTCTGGCGACAACCTGGCGTTCGTAGGTAAAATGAAAACTTTAAATTAAAACGAAAACTTCAAAACACTTAGAAGCACCGACGCAGCTGCATACGTAACCACAAAGTTGATGACC
>NW_026267185.1:189385-190657 GCF_000697945.3 Frankliniella occidentalis | reverse complement strand
GGTCCAAAAAGGGTCCAATGGGTCCAATGCTAAAATATCGGTTTCAAATAGGCCTCTCCTAGAGGGATAGGATTTTCCGTCAAAAATTCTAACGAGCGTATCAGCATGCCTCCTGGGCGCGCATGGAAATGTTGTCCAAAAAATGTCTGACCTAGTGAGTATTCGAACCCATGAACTAAAGCATCGACTTCCGGTAGGTCGACGCCTTAGCCCACGTTCCCACTGTGACATTTTATTATGTCTATTTACCATTATGCAACTTGTCACTCTGCTTTAAGGTGGGCTAATACCCCTTGATAGTGCAGATACCCCATGTCAGATAACTTACAGAAGACCTTAGCTCGCGCGGATGATCGGCTACGACACATGACTTATCCCCTCACAGAAATCTCTGTGGCGGTGTAACCCGAAAAAGCTGGAGAGGCACGCACACATGGTCCCCTTGCGCATGCCGGCTACCTCGCGGTCCCGGGCGGCGGCGGCGGGAACGGCGGCGGGAACGGCGGCGGGCTGCGGCGGGCGGCGGCGGGCGGCGGCGGGCGGCGGCGGCGGCGGGCGGCGGGCGACGGCGGGTGGGTGACGGCGGGCACGGTGGGTCCCGCGACGCAACGAGGCGATGTAGTGCATGATTCAGGTTAGGCACTCAAAAGAGACTCTTTGAATAAAATTAGGTTTGTGTTGGACGCTTAAAAGACACCCTTCCAAAAGTTAGGTTTAGGTTAGGCACCCAAAAGATACCCTCTTTTCCGCTCAGGGTGTCCCCCAGCCAATTTTCGCAAACCGTCAGAATGCGACCTCTTTTGAAAAATTAGGTTTAGGTTAGACGCTCAAAAGACACCCTTTTCCAAAAATTAGGTTTGGGTTACACACCCATAAGACACCCTTCTAAAAAATTAGGTTTAAGTTAGACGCTCAAAAGACACCCTTCCAAAAAATTTAGGTTTAAGTTAGGCACTCAAAAAGTTAGGTTACACACCCATAAGATACACTTCCAAAAAATTTAGGTGGGAGTTTGTCGCCCTTTCAAACAACTCACATAAAAAAAGGTTTATGTTACACACTCAAAAGACAGCCTTCAAAAAATAGGTTTATGTTACACACTCAAAAGGCAGCCTTCAAAAATTAGGTTTGGGTTGGACACCCATAAGACACCATTTTAAAACAAGCAGGCCCGCCCTTCCGCCAAACGAAGTTGCCAGCTTCGCTTCGCTGCGCCGGCAACTCCGTTCGGCAGGGGCCGGGCCTGCTTGGCCTGCCGGCGGCGATGGTCGG
>NW_026267185.1:185724-189335 GCF_000697945.3 Frankliniella occidentalis | reverse complement strand
CACGGGCGCTGCAGTACGTACTCCATTTAAGCTATCCTCTCTAGGTTAAACCCATTTTTGCTAAACTCTAAAGGTGGCCAGGTACAGAGGAGGGCTTAATTCACAGATTTTAAATGCATTATTTGATGTAGCTTGTCACATGTGAAGCAAAAGGTTCTACTCACAGTTATCAGGTTGCTGTGACCCAGAAGGAGGGGTCGGAGTGAGTTTCCTTCAGTTAGTGCCTGGACTTCTACTCAAAGCTGCACCTAAAATAAATTATCAGAGCTAAAGGATTTGTTTTCAAAGAATCCTTAAATTTCTGTACAGCTTTTGATGAAGGTCTAGTGTAAAATTTCCAGTTTTATTAGTGGTATGCCCAAAATGAAATATTCTATCCCCCCATACTTTGGCCAATTTGAAATAATGAGAGTTATCAAAATTGTTTGTAGTTGGATACTTCATAATTATCAGTGGATACAATCTGTTTACGGGACACTCTTACTGCTGCACTTTCAGAAGAAGCTGGAAAGAAATTGAAATATTTTTATTAAATTAGACCAAGACCAATTAGTTATAGTAAAGAGAACACTATCTCTAAACGCTTTGGATTGGAATAGTGTGTGTGCTGGAAATTAGACCTTTACTCACTTTCTTGAAAAGTAACAACTGGTCTTGTCTTTCTTGCCTCTGGTGCTGGTTTATCAGCATTCCTTCTAAATGGTTCACTAACTGAAAAATGATGTTACTCTCCAAGGTATATGGGAAAAAATAAAGAAAAATGGGGACATATCTTTAATCAATTTCAATTTAGTACCTGTCTCAGTAGAAGGAATACTAGGTTCGAATCGAGGTCGCTTCGGTGGAGAGGCCAGGTCAAGAACTTCACTTCCATTGGAGTCCCCGCTCAATAAAATATGTTGGAGCTCACAAATCATCTTCCTCATATTCCATAACAATAGTGCCTGAACGAACACACGTCTCTAACACACTCACAGTTGCAGCATCACAGCTTCGGTCGCGTTGGTTTGCACGTGCACAACCGCGAAGCTACCCTACACACACTGCAGCACATGTTTGTGTGTGCCAGGGAGAAACAGAGTTCTGCCTTCTTTCTGCGAATTGCGCCGCACGCCGCACGTGTTCACACACCTACAAGTGTGCGACATTCACACACTTGCGTTTCCAGTGTACCGCTGT
The DNA here is from genome assembly GCF_000697945.3 of Frankliniella occidentalis. Lineage (NCBI taxonomy): Eukaryota > Metazoa > Arthropoda > Insecta > Thysanoptera > Thripidae > Frankliniella > Frankliniella occidentalis. The sequence goes on along the minus strand of NW_026267185.1, from coordinate 188,156 downwards.
TAACGCCTGATGGCGTTGTTATGGCACACGTAGTATCCAAAATAATATTAGTTGGAATATCGCGGTATACCGACCGGTCATGAGACAAAGATCCGTCAAAAGGCTGCCTGGACGCCGAAAATCACGTCAGCCGAAAACTTACTCTTGTTGCGTTGGAGAGGCAGCTGGGCTCGAACCTCCGACCTTCCGCTCTGCGGCCGGGCCCGGATACCACTGACCTACCAAGAAAGATTGCGTCTCGACACTGGTCGGTCGAGACGGCTTGGCTCAGTCACTATGCTAACCAAACCCCTCACCAGAGGCAGAGGTAAGCCCCCCGATTGTACCCTTTGACTTTCACAGTGTGCAGGCCGCAGCCTCAAGCCACCTCAACGACTCAAGTACAAGCGCATGGACGAGAGGCTCCAGCGGCGGGCCAATTTGTACCAGGATTACAAGGAGGAGGAGCGCTGGCTTGACTACTTGCGCGCCTCCGGCCACAATGTAAACATCATGTGAAATACAATTATGTGGAAACGAAAATTATTCTTTTTAAACGAACCGGTTTCTAGTACACGCGCCACGCGCGAGGGGCCAGAGCGTGATGTCGCCGCGACCACCTGTTGGAGTGAAATTCCACATTACCTCAATACCGCCAACAATCGACACTGTGCTCAAGGCCCCGCGCGCCGCCCCTTTGTTGAGTGTACCCAAAACAGAGAGCGAAATGAAGTTCATTTCTAAAATGTTACAGCCACCAAGCTTTTTGGTGGTCAACCGAACTTTTTGCGGTGCACACATTCATGGTACCACACCGACAACATAGTTACCAGGTGGTCAGTGCCTTGGTGAGAGCGAATACCTCTATGTTTAGTGTTGCGGGTCGGCATACCATTTCATGCTGCAGGGGCCATGACGCAATATGGGCTGACAGCATAGGCTAACTTACAACGCATACATCCCCTACAACTGAAAATGTTTACTTCTTTATCAACATTAGGATATATAATTTAGTTGTCATCATCAAGACTTCGTTTCGCAGTTTACACGAAGTGTTAACGTTTTTAAATATAAGTATTTGGGTGCGACATGTCTGGGTACAAATAATCATTATGCCAAACTTCTATAGTACGAAATGACAGGGTGCGAGCTGTCGTAGGTACGAAAATGGTCGGTCCAAGTCGCCCTGTTACACTCTGCACCACCTTCAACTTCCGTTTATCGTATTCTTGGAGTAAATGTGTCGTCCGAGTTCCCGTTATTTGGCAGTTCACATGTCGTACAATAGAAGTCGCATAACGACATAAGGACGATTCATATGCAGGGTAAGCGTACCAAACGGGTGATTTGTGTGCAAAGTGGCCGAAACGTCTGCTGTAGAAATTTCCATTGCAGAAAAAACTGCTGAGTTTTACAATGTAAATTTAGCAAGGGCGCGTGCGAAAACTTTACAGTTTTCTGCTATTTTTCTGCTACAATGTATAGTAACAAACAATTCTTTGACGATGCGCACTTTTTACAGAGTAAAAAGTGATCCTTGACGGTGAGGACGAGCAAGGTGACGCTAAAGCTTAAATGGTATCGCATGCTCTGCCAGATACAGCGGATGTAATCTGCTCCGTGCCTCACGGCAGCTCGGAAAATCCAACCACGTAATGGCAAATGTAATCCGCAACAGTACATCTGTTCTCACCTAAGACCTTCCTTCTTGGCCTGAACGGACCAATCAGTGATAGAAAAAGCTGTCAGCTGATACAATTCTTTGTGATGAGTATGTTGAACAGCCGTGCTTAAGTGCATTGACATTCTGACTAACACCTTTCTTCACGTCATCTGGACGATTTAGAGTTCCCCAAATATAAGCAGCGTGATTTTAACGCCTGACTGATTTTGGCGAAGACATCTGTTACCGCAGCCCTGTCATCGAGAGGGAAATCACTAGGGTTCGTAGCGTACGGACCATTTCGTGGTATTTCCCCTGCCATTTCGATTATTTCTCCTGCCATTTCGTCTATTTCTCGCCTATTTCGGTTTATTTCAGGCTATTTCGGAGTATTTCAGGAGAATTTCGCGACTTTTTCGCGACCATTTCACCGACTATTTCGCGTCTATTTCCGCTTTATTTCGCTCTATTTCGCTTCTATTTCGCCTTTATTTCGGACTATTTCGGGGGAAAGTGTACGAACTATTTCGCAAGTGATTTCCCCCTCGCCTGTCATTTGGCTGAAGCTGACAGACTATCCAAAGCAGATGAATGCACTCTACTAGGCAAAGTTCACAATTAGGGCTGAGCCAAACATTTCACTTGTTTGGTAACAATTAAACTAGGTAGATGTACGCCAGACCACGTCTCGCGTAACAGGCTTCGCGATATCTCACGAAACACTGTTACGCTGCGACGCGCCTGGCATACATCTACCTAGGCCTGCGGCGCTGACACCCGAGTCGGGTAG
>NW_026267185.1:176285-178074 GCF_000697945.3 Frankliniella occidentalis | reverse complement strand
CGAGTACAGAGTATCATGGTTGCGAAGATGGGCATGGGTGATCACCATGGTCTAGACAGAGTCCATGATTAAAATTCTGATTTTCCATGGTCAAAATCTCAATTTGACCATGACGGTCATGGTTTTTTTACCCTGGGCTGAGGAGGACGGAGTCGCCATCTTGGCTCTATCTCGCCAGTAGGGATCGGAAAACAGGGGCCTGTGCGAGGCTACTTGGCCAACTCGTTATTCGCAGTCCAGGGGGAAAACTTTTCGCACTGATAGTACGTGTGCAACTTCGAGTTGAATACTTACAAGCATGCGACTGTAAGTTGCGTACTAGCAAGTGTGTAACTCTGTAGCTGTGCACTTTGTTCGAGCACTTCATTTTATTGAACGCCTATCGAGTGGAACACCTGCAACTGTACAACCACGGAGTTTCACAAATGCATGTATTTAACTTGCAGTTGTACACTTACAAGTGTTCACTGTTCAGCCGTTGAACACTTAGGTTATCAGTGTGATTCGTAACTATTGTGTCTGATTGTGTCCGATCGTTTGTGATTGTGTCTGATTGTTTCTGATTGTTTTTCCCGATGGCAAAGCCCGCTTATAGTTTTACAAAGCAGAATAGCGGGCTAAACACGGAAGGAAGAAAGGCACATACACTTCTCCCGGGGTGCACCCCCACTCCGCCCAGTAGTGGCGTTGGGGGTGGCGCGGGCGACCTTACGTAGTTGTTCTTCTTACTTCCATTCCGCGCTCCATTGGAATATCCTATTCACGCAGAAAACCAATGTTTTTTGTGATTTTCCAAATTCTGGTGCTCCTAGACCCCTACCGAAATAATTTCTGACTCAGAGTGTGTGTTTCTCACCTACTTCTCGATTTGAGACCTATTTCTACGACTTGCCTCGCAGTGTTATAATTATTTCGGTTAATTTCTCCAGAAATATATCGACTGAACAATATAAGAGCAAAACGGACAAAATTTCGGTCCAAGGGCTCTACTGTGAGGTGAGGAGTGACCTCTTAGGAAACTGAAAAAATTATGTTCTTTCAAACCTTCTTTTCTGTAGCCTGCTGTATATGATTTTTTGGAAATCCAATTTTTTGGGGTAGAATAGGGCACTCCGTTCTGGGCGCGCGGCGGCTAAAAAGAAGGCAAGAAGTACAAAAGCTAGGAGTGGGAGAGCGGCGCGCCGCCACTACGCGCCACCCCAATCTCCGGTTTTCTGCTTCTTATTGCCCTCTTCTTTAGCCACCGCCAAAGGGGCCACCAGTAGGATGTACACAGGATTACGTGATTAAAGAGATAATACTAGAATTTTTAAGGATTACACATGAGATTTGTTGAATTTCTGGGGCTAAAACTATTAAAGTTGGATAATTCAGTGAAATTTAGTGATAACTCTTGAAAATTTAGTGAAGTATTACACGGATGAGATAGGGATTACACTTTCATCAACTAACTCCAAATTCGTTATATTTAGCGAAATTTTACATAGGCACGTTGTCCTTAATGAAATGTGGCACTTGGTGCCAGTTGTGCTTCACACTCCAGACGGTTTCCAGAGCGATGAGGGATTTTATTTTCTATGGAAATTAAAGGTATGAACAATGAAAGTATGGAAAATGAAAATCCAGGTAGAAAAGTGTTTGAATTCCTCACTGGAAAATAGTAAAATTCTGTATGGAAAATTTCCATTATGAAAAAGAAATCCATAGTTATTTTCCCTAAGGGATTTATAGCTGGGACAAAGGATAACATGACTGGTGGCCCCCCGGCCACCGCGTGCCCGGAGCGGGA
>NW_026267185.1:175514-176089 GCF_000697945.3 Frankliniella occidentalis | reverse complement strand
CCTCGAGGGTAGGGGGATGCCCCCCGGTCAAAATGGCGGCGGGGGACATTCTCCTTCAAGATGGCGGCGGTGACATTGTACCTACTATACTACTGTCCTCCCGCCCGTAGTTCAAATTACGGCTCGTGTGCCCGTCTCAATATTGTGTGTAATAACACATACACGATAAAAAATATCCTCGGTATTTTGTCTTAGCGCCTCTCAGCATCGATAAATGACGATACTTTTACTCAGATGCCGAGCAAGTCGAAAGATGCGGACGGATTACAAATAGCCCTCACCTCACTCCCGTACGATCAGCTGAGCGGCCGAGCAGCGGCCATCTTGGATGTGAGGTTATGAGAGCCCGTAATCCGTCCGCATCCTTCGACACACGAGCCATAATTTGAACTACGGGCGGGAGGACAAATGGTGACGTCACGATTCGGCGACCAATCAGATCACGAGGGGTCTACTGGCACTACCTACTGTACTACCTTGGTTCAGCACGGACGCCATGTAAGACTAGAGGCCCTTATCGCTCTCTGACTATACTACGCCAAAACTGTGCTTGATTTGCATCTATTGTCTCCAAT
>NW_026267185.1:168468-170959 GCF_000697945.3 Frankliniella occidentalis | reverse complement strand
AAATATCGATAATTATTGTGCACCTACTCAAGGAAGGAACGGGAAGGATAGGGGGATGCCTTAGGATGACTTGGGCTTGGAGCCAAAGAACTGTAATTCATCATCATAGCTGAGACTCAAACTTCAACCTACACCTCCAGTTCAAACTACTGATCATCTCATGTGGGAGGAAGCAAACGAAATAAAAATACACAAAACTGACATAGCGAAAGTAAAAGCTAATTTGTACTAGAATAGTTGGCAAAAAAATTGATGACAGTGGTTGTTTTATCACTGAGCCCCCAGTAAAATGAGTTTTGAGGCCAGTTTGTTGTACCCTGCGCGGCCCTGGCAGTAAGCTTGAGTTGACGATTAAGGTCGAGGGGTCCACCCGAGAGGTAGATAACTCCTGAATCGGGAGTACGAATATTATGAATTGAATTTAAAATGGCTTGAATTGAATATTATTTGGACTGAATTGGTTGAATTGTCTTTGACTTGGTTTTAATTATTGCGATTTTATTTTAGTGAATTAGCGTGATTTGAGTTGAATTGGCTTGAATCGAATGTAAATTGTCTTGAATTAGACTAAATTGCTTGTATAAGTTTTGAAGAGGATAGAATTATTTCTGAATGGTGTTGGATTAAATTGAATTGGTTTGAAGAATTTGGAATTGGGCAGAATTGATGGTGTACACTTAGCAATGAAGTTATCCACCCCTCTGTTCCACCACTTAGAAGAATCACTGTACACCTTTCAAAACAATCACAATTACAATTATTTACAGTCTTTGCAATCATTTTGAATAGTTTTGAATCATTTTGAATCATCTTGTAATCACTTTTAATCATTTAAAACCATATTACATCATTCGAAATAATTAACAATCATTGAATCAAATTTAAAAACTAATATCCTTATCATCCATCACGTTCGATCATAACTTTCAACTATCTGAAATCATTCAAATCCTGACTGACGCGTTACACGGGCTGAGCCCTCAATTATTTTAAATCATTTTAACTCAATTTTAATCATTTTTGAGTCTCTGTAAATCATTTTGAATCAATTCTATTTGATTCAAATCTCTTTTAATCATTTTACAATCATTTAATCATCTTACAATCTTGCAATCTTTTTATCATTTTAATCTTTTAATCATATTGCAATCATCACAATCATTTGCAATCAGTTTTTATTGCCATCGCTGTACGACTTTTTAAGGAGTGGTGGACTCCTCGTTTAAGTTAGATGTAGAGGTCCCATGAATTATTTTGAGCTAAAGTTGTAAGGCTCAACAACGTCACATTCCCCTGCTATGCAACAGCGACTCTGCAGGCTGCTTTCTGGAGCTATTAAGGAGCGCATTCAGAAGCTTGAAAACAAGGTAAATATGAAGGTTTAGATTCCACAAACTTTTTTCAGATACTGTTCTTTGGCTCAACAATGTAACATAGCCCCTAGTACATCACTCACCCTGGCCAACTGCTTTTTGTGCTCATCATGAAACGCATGCAGTTGCAAACAACACCACAGTTAAAATTCTCAAACTGACCTGGCTCCTCTCTCCGAGTTTTCCGAAACTCGGATTGTGTTGGTATTTCATAATGTGAACGGATATTCCTCGGGTGGACTTATTTCTATCGGTGCTCGGCCGATCGGAAGTCTTGAAAGTATCGGAACACGAAATAATCACGGATCTCGGGCACTTATTCGATATCGGACCTGTTGTGGAAGTCGGAAAGATCTAGTCAAACAAATGTTTACATGATTGTGTCTAGACAGTCATTGTTTCACATTGTGTGTGATTGTGTACGATTGTGTCGATGATTGCCTCTGAATGTTTCAGATTGTGTATGATGTGTGTGCGATTGTTTCTGATTCTGTGTGATTGTTTTTGATTGCGTGTGATTGTCTCTGATTATTTTAGATGATCGAGTAAAACATTGTATCAGATTGTGACTTGCTTTGATAAACCAAGGGTGTGTACTATCAGTGCGAAAAGTTTTCCCCCTGGACTGCGAATAACGAGTTGGCCAAGTAGCCTCGCACAGGCCCCTGTTTTCCGATCCCTGCTGGCGAGATAGAGCCAAGATGGCGTCTCCCTCCACCTCAGGTTTTCAGCATTTAATTTTAATAACAATTCTTTGCTTGTTTATGGGTGGCGGCTGATAATACGCCAAATATAATCGGTGCAAGTCTGTGAAAACGATTTGCAACATCAGATGCACTCCTAAAATTGAGATGGAAACGGATATAAAACAGAAAAGGGTTAGTCGACTACCTACGAGCTTTCGGCACCATCATCTAAATTTCTCATACACCGCCAGATTCAAACGAACGAATTGAACCGACATTATAGCAACTCTCATTTCCAGTGTGGTTTGGTGGCAGAACTCGCTTCCAACGGCAAGAGCTACTAAATTCTACAGTGCAGATGGCCGCGACTGTATTATCATTTTTCGCTCCACGAAATTAACCGGGGTTTGACCTTTAAACGTTTCATTATGT
>NW_026267185.1:157792-163873 GCF_000697945.3 Frankliniella occidentalis | reverse complement strand
ACTGGAAAATAGTAAAATTCTGTATGGAAAATTTCCATTATGAAAAAGAAATCCATAGTTATTTTCCCTAAGGGATTTATAGCTGGGACACAGGATTACATGACTGATGGCCCCCTCGGCCACCACGTGCCCGGAGCGGGAAGGCGTACCCTATGCTCATCTTCGATCTCGATCTGTCTTCTTATGGTACAAAACGACACTGAAAATCTCAAGTCGCTAACTCAATTCGTTCTCGAGTAATCGTGCTGATAGACGTTAAGACAGGCAAATTGGATTTTTTTCTTAGCAGACAGAGTAATGGAGGACTGAAGCGTACAGAAAAACAGAAGGAAGATTGCTGCCAAGGTGGGTGGTGGGGGTGGGGGTAGGAAAATATCAAAACCTTATTAAACAGTCGACGCGTTCTATTTGCATTCCACCTTGCCTCTTACTTATGACAAAATTATTATTTGACTCGTTAACAACATTAATCAGTAAATTTACAATATGTTTGGTGTTATAATACGTTCAGACTACGAAATAACACCCCGGCACTACTGCGAAACAAGGAAGATGTTCGCCAGACCATGTACGTCTCGCGTAACACACTTCGCGATGCCTCACGAAACACTGTTACGCTGCGATATGCGCCTGGCATATATATTCCTTGGCCTGCGGCCAGCGGCGCTGACAACCCAGTCCATCGGCGTGGCAACGCATTTTTTGCTCAAGGAAAAGCCTAGTTTTCTTTCCTTGTCGCTTCAAGAACCAGAATTCTCAAAAGCGGAATTTCATAGGGCCACAAACCTGCCTGGAGGTGCCAGTGCCAGTCGAGGTACCGCCCGTGAACGCAGCTCTACAAACACAAGCTGCTCTAGCCCGCCTGCCCCCGGTGCTGCGCGGCCACCGGCGGCGGGTCGCGGGCGTGGACGCAGGTCCATGGAGGCAATGCTAGAAAAAATCGAGGTTCGTACTCGAGCTCCGACTGTCCAGTTTTTTCCCGTCCTTCTTGCCACACGGGTTTTACTATTATGTATAGCGTCGACTAGAGGAGCGTGCCGACAATCCTGCCCCAGTCGTGTCTCCCGCCCGCGCGACTGCTCCTGCTGCTCCTGCCCTCTCCCCCGACCGGCCAGATGCGCCGCTGTCTATCCAGGATTGTACCCTCGTGACATCGCCGACCGTTCCCTCTCCATCGCCCCCGCGGATAGGAGCTCCTTGCCCACACGCTCGTTGGCTGGTCACTGATCAGTGCACTCAAAAACGTTTTCGTGTTGTAACGTGTGTTAGTAGAGAGGTAGCAGAGAGAGTCCCCCGCCCAAGACACCTGTACGTCAGATCCGCAGCACACCAAGCACCCCAAGCACCCCAAGCACTCCAAGCACCCGGTTGAGAAAGTACCAGGAAGAGTTCGTGGCGTTTGGCTTCACATGCGAAGCCGTGGAGGGGCAGGACCGGCCGCGCTGCATCATCCGCAGCGAAGTCCTCGCCAACGAGAGCATGGAGCCCGCCAAGCTAAAGAGACATCTTGAAACCAGGCCGCAGTCGTTGGCTGGGAAACAGATCTCATAATTTCAGAGGCTGCTTTCCCAGAGTACCGTCCAGAGCGAGGGCTTTCAGAACAGGCTTACTGTCCCTATGAAAGCACTCAGAGCATCCTTCGAAGTTTCCCTGTTGATCGCGTAGAAGAAAAAACCACACACGATCGGAGAAAATTTAGTCTTGCCAGCCGCCCAGAAAATTGTAGAAATCATGCTTGACCAGCCTAAAGCAGAATTGATGAAATCCATCCCATTGTGGAACGATACAGTAAAACGCCGAATTGCTGACTGTGCGCGTGACATCGAGCAGCAGCTCCTGCAGGGCAGAAGGTGCAGGCGAGTCCCCTCTTCGCCCTCCAATTGGACGAGTCAACCAACGTTGAGTCCATGGCGCATCTAATGGGCCTGGCACGGTACTGTGCTGTGGATCCGGACGGGAAGAAAATTATCAAGGAAGATTTTCTGTTCTGTTAACCTATTGATGGAAATGCCAACGCCGATAATATTTATGGCGTGCTGGAGGCGTGTTTATCGAGTAATGGATTACTCTGGTCCAATTGTGTCGGTGTGTGTACCGATAGCGCACCTGTCATGCTCGGCGCCAAATCGGGTTTCATGGGCTTAGTTTTAAAAGCCAACCCGAAAGTAAAATTCACACACTGTATTGTTCATCGGGAAAGCCTTGCAGCCGGTTTTCATGACAACTCGCCCTTTAAAGAAGTCCTCGCTGCTGTGGTGAAAATGGTCAACGAGATCAAGATCAAGGCATATCCCTTACAGACAAGACTGTTCAAAATATTGTGTGAAGACGTCGGCGCGGCTTACACATCGCTGCTCTTCTACTCCAAGTCCAGATGGCTCTCCAGAGGTGAGGTTATTCGCCGACTGATCAGCCTTCGCTTCGAGGTGTGCGAGTTTCACTACGCGAAGGAGTCTTCTTTAGCTTCGTACTGGGACGAGCCTATATTCGTTCAGCAAGTAGCATACTTATCTGACGAGAAGCGGAACGAGTTGAACGTCTCTCTTCAGGGAAGAAACACAAATATTCAATATTCTTACCTTGGACAAAATAAACGGATTTCAGGGTAAAATGACAATCTGGAGAAGAAAAGCTCAAAACGAGACTTAGAACGTGTTTCCAACCCACAACGGACTGCTGAGCGACGACACTCTTCTCATCAAACAAAAGATGACTGACCACCTTGAGAGTCTATCCAGCAAGATGGAGGAGTGGTTTGGTGACCTGCCGGGGGATGAACTCGACTGGGTGAGAAACCTCCTACGCGTGGGAGAATGGGACATGCCCCTGAAGCTCGTCGAAGAGCTGGTTGACCTGCAAGCGGATCGAAGAACAAACACCGAAATAGACTCGACGTACATTAGGTCCTGCGTGTCGGAAAACAAAACCAGACACCAACAAATTAATCAAGACAGTACAATCACAAGGAAGTCATTGAAAATAAATAAACACTCCCCCAAAACATGACTTCCCTTTTAAATAGAATATCTGATTTTTTTCGGGAGGGGGAGGGGGGGAGGGGTCCTCGGTGTGGGGTCGCAGAAATCCTTCGTGGGGTCGTGACAATTATGGTGAGCCAATATGGGGTCGCGAGCCAGCAAAGGTTGACAACCGGCTGGGCTAACCTTATGACCCAGAATCTTCACGAGCACGAATCTTCACGAGCCAGAATTTTCGAAAGCAGTACTTCATCATCCACACCCAGGAAAACGAAAAGTTATCACAACCATCCGATGGTTGCGAGGACCAAGTTTTAGGGGCGAGCAGGGACAACCATGAAATATAGCTCAATCAACAATGCCCGTATTGTTAGATGTATACAGTTGTGGAGACAGGGATAGGGTCAGGCTAACCGTGTACCCCTTCTCGCAACCATACACAACGTTGAGAAAATACCAAGATCAAGCACTTAAACAGCCTTTTTCTCTCTGAAGTCACATGAGATGTTTAATAAAGCAGAAACAATACGTCACTGTTGAGAATACTATATACGGTTGCCCCTGGCCCTGACTGAGTGAAATATTATTGGCTTCAGTATCTGATAACTTGATAAGACTTCAAGATTGCAGATTTTCTCTGAATTCTTATTTACAATGTAAAAGTAAGATGGAGTAGATTTGTCTTGGTTGGCATTTTTTTTATATCATTCAAAATTTTCGGAACATTTTTAGTTTGAATGAGGTTCCTATGATTTTACAAGGTTTATACATTGATCAAACTTACAATCCTTATAAGGAAACAATCAAATTTTGTAAAAATAGACATACAGAGGAAAGCAGGTTATACTATGACACATTGGTTTTGGTAGATAAGAGATAGTTGTGGAAGAAACGTGAAAGTATACCACTCCTTGAATAATGCATAACAAAGGGCAAGAAGAGGAACTTTAGTGCAACATACGACATTTATTAACAATTTGTCGTCTTTTTGAATTTTGACCACGGCAATTTTTTGCTTTATTTTTGTTTGAATTCTGTTGTTTCTACCCATCTACCAAAGACTGATCTTCCTCACATAATAAACTGTTACATTCTCTAGTTTGTGTCTCTACTCAACTATACCGTTATCAAAACCTTTGGACTGCTATTAGATTTGATTTCCAACCCTACTCATCTTTTTAAATATGCTGCAATACTTTACCTTTGGCTTGTCTCTCCTGAGAAGTAGATAACAACGTTTTTCGATTCTTGTCTCGTCCAAAACCTAACTTTCATTTCAATTAAAATTGAAGGCTTGAATCTAATTTTTTTTATCTTGAAAGCAGTGGACACATTTGAACATTCTAAAGAAATTCTTATTTATATCAATTTCAGTCTATATAGTTTTGTTTTCGAGTGATTTACCCTAATTTCAATGTTTTCATTAAAATGACAATCTTATTCTTTGGGGACATTTAAAAATATTATTTCCTCTGAATTTCAAATCACTTTAACTGGTTTATGGTGATGGTCTCACACCTCTTGAGATGGAGACCTCAAAGTTTTCCGATGTTAAATAGCGACCAAGCCTGATGTCATTTCTGAGTATGATTAAGGAATTGAATTTGATTTTATTGGCTTGAAAGCTCATGAGTAAGCAAGTGGACATTAAAAAGAAAAAGTATTTGATGTGAATTTCAATTCAATTATTCTTGTTTTTAGTAATACAATATATTCACTTCAACCACTCCACGAAAAGAAGTTTATCTCAAAGATTATCGAAGCTAGTCAGCGGCTAAGAAGTGGTGGTAGTTCTGAAAGAGTTTGAAACCTTGATTTTGATTTTATTAGGTTGCAAGGAACACACAATTAAGAAAAACTTAAGTACATAGCGTGTTTAATCAAAATGATAATATTAGTAAAATTTCTGTATCAACCTCTCTCTCTCTCCTGGATGAAAATAATTTACACAAGAAATGTCCAAGGTTGTATTTTAATTACAAGTTGCTAGGTCCAAGACCATACTAATATAAATTCACATAAATCGCCATTACAAATTTTTGTAGGATCAACTCATACTAGGATCATAACCTCACACTACTTTAAGGGGCTTTACTTGGAAATCGGAATGCCTCTAAAACATCGTCGTCATATTATGAAAATGTCAATTCGAGACGTGTTAAAAGTTCCTCTGAACCGTTTATAATTGTACACTTTCCCAATAGCTTTATTTTAATTTTACAGTCATTGCTTGTTTACCGACGCACCGGTGACATCCCAGTGAGAAATGAATGATCGAACGTTGTCGAATCGACGTCGATTATGTTGATCGAAATGTTATGGATATCAAATGTCGAAACGACGTTATTTTGTTCAACATGTGCTCGACATCGAACATTGATGTTATTTCGATCACGGTCAAATGGTGACATTTCAATGATACTGATATCTTGGTAGAGGTCTAGGTTACCTAATGGATAACACTAGCAAAAATCTTGAAAGGAGTTCAAGTCTGTGACTCATGACTCCCGCGCCCGACTGGGACAGCCTCCACGATATAGTTGTTCGTGCGAGACAATTCATCCGCGAGAGCTAACAGTATCGCCGAGGGAAGGCCCGAGGGGGCAGTGACTTCTTGTTTTCACGGTTCACGAGGGAATTAATACCTTCAGTATTTAGGCGATATTCAGTGATTATTCAGTGATATTCACTATGAGAGTGTATTCACAGAGCACGAAATTTCGGAGTTGGTGCCCCCTCGGGAAGGCCTACCTCGCATCAACGTCGAATCGATATCGAAGATAATGTTTTCGAAATTTACTCGTTAGAACTGGGCTGTACCCTCTTAAACCACTAAATTCACTTAATGTATCCTTTAGAACAGTACCTAGGTGTCCCCAGTGCCTAGGCTTTCCACCGTCGATGCATACTTTTTTAGACCGCCCTTCTGCTTTTAAAAAAGCATTAAAGCGGGCTTATGCAACCGCTCTCGTGTCCGTCCGTCCGTCCGTCGTCCGTGTAAGAGGAAGGAGATGATCTAGAGGTCTGAAAATTTCAGGGTATCTTAGGGGTCACTCCTGGACAACGAAACGCCTGGTGCAAATCCTGGCAACCACCCCTAAGG
>NW_026267185.1:156995-157742 GCF_000697945.3 Frankliniella occidentalis | reverse complement strand
ATTAAGAAAATCGTCAGTGTAGTTACGAGTAATGTCTGACGTCGCCTACAACTTGGTTTCATATGTCGAAGTAGCAGCAGGTGGACTTAAGCTGCTAATTCTAATGAAAACCTAGTTGCACACGACCGAAACAATATCAAAATAATTAGAACCGGTGCTTATAATCATGCAAAATGTTTTTCCCACTTGTGCAAACAGGTTTCATAAAGTTAGGCGACAACGAGTAAAAATACTGCATACTGTCACCACAACCCGCTTGCGCCTGCTTGGGAAAATTTCTCAGTTAAGAAAATCATTACTAGAGTTACAGGCAACGTCTGACCGTCGCTTGCAACGTGGTTTCATACGTCAAAGTAGCAGCAGATGGAGTTTAGCTGCGAATTAAAATGAAAACCTAGTTGTACACGACCGAAACAATGCCAAAATAATGAGAACCGGTGAACACAATTATGCAAAATGTTTTCCCCATTAGTGCAAACAGGTTTTATAACGTTTAGCGACAAGAAGTAAAAATACTGCATACTGTTTCTGCAACCTGCCTGCGCCTGTTTGGGAAAATGTCTCAATTAAGAAAATCGTCAGTGTAGTTACGAGTAATGTCTGACCGTCGCTTGCAACTTGGTTTCATATGTCGATTTAGCAGCAGGTGGACTTAAGCTGCGAATTCTAGTGAAAACCTAGTTGCACACGACCGAAACAGTATCAAAATAATTAGAACCCGTGCTTATAATCATGCAAAATGTTTTT
>NW_026267185.1:154668-155216 GCF_000697945.3 Frankliniella occidentalis | reverse complement strand
AAAAAACAGACTTACGACCATTCTCTGGGACCCTAGCGAGATCCGACACTATACGCAACCGCTCCGAGGTACGACCTTATACGCAGCCGCTCCGAAGTACGACCTTTTAGTTTTCAGGGGTCGGGGGTCGATACGTGTTGTTACATTGAGTAACTTCCAGTGTTTGATGGGCGGAATACATAGAGGGAAGCTTTAACTTTTACCTGAGAACGTAAATATATGGTTAACAATCTGCTTCCATTCCCAAACGACCGACGAAAATGTGCCACCAAATAGCCGCCGAAAACAGATGGTATGTTTTAGAGGTGTACATACCGCACAGATTGAATGGCTTAGGAGCCTACCTGATAGAATTAGAGAGATGAGGATTGATATGAAAACAATAGTGCATTATTCCTCCGGTACGAGTTTGGTTGATGCACTGTATTTCACTCATCACTTATATTCATAGGAGATTCACACAGGTGGTCCACACATGTGTGGAGGTGGTTCAGGGATAAGGTGCTCTGAGTCCGCTTGGTTACCGTCACGCAGGACGGGCGATTCGC
>NW_026267185.1:153323-154618 GCF_000697945.3 Frankliniella occidentalis | reverse complement strand
TTTACATAAGCTTCCCCCGTTGCGGTATCGCGCCTCGGCCGGGACTCGACCATTGCGTTTCTGGGCCCTGCTATAAGGTCCCTCGTAAAAATAAAACCCTGTAGGCGAAACGTTTGTCTGTTTGACTCAATCTTGCACCATTTGGGCTTTAGAATGTTAGAGTGACGAAAACACGCCGTAAGTGACCACGCTGGCGTCCAATTGTAAAATGTCGAGGAAGAACCCTCCAAAAACAGCTCATTCTAAACCAGGGACTGCCCTCGGATTTGCCGTATCTTTAACTGCATCACAGCAAGATGTGGATATATTTTAAAAATGGCATAAATTAAAGTTTTAGGACTGTTTGACAAACAATACAAGCTAGGTCATTTTTTTTTTAAAAAAAAGTGTTTTCTGTAGCAAAGCAGAAGGGTGGAGTATAGTCACGGTGTTGCACCGTTACAGTCTTTTCCCATGGCCAAGGAACAAATCTTCAGGGCCGAAGGCCCCCCGGAAACGTTAGTGTACTCAGATATGGAAAGTGACTTATAGGAGACCAAGCTAGGCCCGGCCCCTGCCGAACGGAGTTGAAGCGATGTGAAGCTGGCAACTTTGTTTTGCGGCAGGGCGGGCCTAGCATGTTGAGCATCCGCACCAAGTGATAATCACATAATCAGATCAGGGAGCTATTTGTGCACTGAACCAGTTTTTTTTTTTTTTCAAATCAGGTGCAATTCAGGCCGATATGGCTCACAGACCAATCAAATACCTTCTGCTGTTGCACGTCTTGTTACTGATAGGTCCTTCTGACCTGAAGAACCTTCACAGCGTTATGGCAAGTAAAATCACTTTTACGACACCTATGCATGTGAAAGGGTTGATTTTGCACAGTAAAATACAGAATGTGCTAACTTAACCGAAACTGCTTTCAGCGTTTTGGCATTATCTTTTCAACGGGAGGACATTGAGCGTAAACAAGTGATCATTCCCTAAAATAATTTTCGTTAAGAAGGATGTTGGGTGAAATGTACTTTGTTAAGAAAATATTTAAACGCACAAGGAGTGGTTGAGCACTTTCGGTGGTAGGGCAACCAGGGCTAGCAAAATAAATTAAATTGAATTATGTTCCCTCGATAATTTTGCCCTTCATAGGGGCAAAATCTAAAAGGGCAGCTTTAAAATTAGAACCACATTCCTGAGCAAACTGAAATCTACGGATCAAAACCCGGGCACTTTTAAAGGCTAAATCAAAATAATTTTGCCCTCGGGCCAAAAAACAAAAATTCAATTCGGGGGTGGGTAGGTTCTGGAGGGTC
>NW_026267185.1:137615-141817 GCF_000697945.3 Frankliniella occidentalis | reverse complement strand
CCGATCAGCCTCGCTTATAGTCAGTGCTCTCACAAATTTAGTCTACTTTCACCAGAGCACCGCAGAAATTTGATCCGTAGCGAATTCGCGGAGAAATTTTAACAATACGAAATGCGTGCACGGGCCGGCCGGGACACGTCGAGCTTGCTCTGTCTTCAGATTATCTTTAAACTCACTTCGGACGACCGAAACCAGTTTGCAGGCACACTGGGATGTAGCTTAACGCCCCCCCCTTTCGATTCATTACTCGTTGTCATAGCTTTTCAGACGTTTTGATAGAATATGGTTGAATTTACTGAAGCGCTGCAGTCAGGCGCGGCTCGCCCGGCTCCGGCCGCGGCGCGCCGAGGCCGGTGGTGGGGGGCCGAGCCTCGCTACCGCATGGGGTCACTCAGAAGCGCCTCGTTGCTACCCCCTGTTTAAACTTCCAGTACGAAACTCTTCAGCTAAATTCAATACTCTTTAGGTCCTATTGTGAAAAGCGTGGACATACATTTTGAAGCCATGCCACAGGCCGTGGGAAGACGGTGAGAAGACGGTGCGGAGACAGTTCGTCCGTCTCCCAGCGGTCTTCCCATCTGCCGTCAGTCGTCTTCTCACCGTCTTCACTTGGTCCGAAAATTGCGCGTAAATAAGACCAATGGAAGACGGTTGCCTGGCCGGCCGAAAAGATAACCAGGGTGCGGCCGAGCGTCGATCACGGGACGGAGTATCAAGAGTCGGTCACGGTGCCCACTTGGCCAGAGCGGTCACCTGGGGTAGACGACGCGAGCAGCGAGTCCCATTCGGCTGGCGCGTTGATGAAAAGAACTAACAAATTGATGAAGTCAGCAGCCTCTTCGCACACAAGTTCAGTCACGGCTTCAAAATGTATGTCCACGCTCTTCATTAATAAAACCGAAAAAGTCTTGAATTCAGCCAAAGCGTTCCATACGGGCAAGGTCTTCAGGCTCGCTTGACTAACAAAGTCTTTAGAATGTCTCTTTCTGGCCTTAAAGTAGCCACTCTAGGCAATTCATGTGGCAGCACCATGTCTACCGAACGGTACAGGCGGTTTCTTTACTGTCTCCCGGGTGGCTAATTGAATATACATCCTAAGGCTCAATCTTTTTGTACGGGCGTCTCTAGCCTACGTGTCCTCCATCGCCCGGGTCGACTCATCAGTATATCCGAGCGCTTTGGCGATCTGTATCGGCCCGCGTGCAGCATGTTAAGTACTGTAATGAGGGTTTGGGTAGCAATGCATAGCGACGACAATCTGCTTTTCCAGGGCACTTATCACGTTGCTCCTATAAAAGCGGACCTGAGCGACCTTCACTTCCCATCTACGCCAGTGTTCTTCTACGGACGCTACCGAGTCACGGCGCGGATAATGTCCCCCGACTGGAATAGAACGATGGGATGCCTCTGGGGCTACGGAGATGCTGTTCCGAGACTTTGACGTGTTCTCCAGCCCTGGTATCCAACTTGGCCCTGAAGGAAATGGCTTGTAAAACTACGTAGATCCTCTGCCTTACATAGTACATCGTACAATCGTACATCTACTTAGGCCTGCGGCGCTAGCGAGCCAGTGTGGTAAGGGGTACTCACATGGCTCCCACCCCTTTAAACCCCTCAGTATTCAGGGACCTAAGTACGTGCTGCTTTAGAACATACACAAGGTAGGTTTATTTACAATCTTTCCTCTGGAGTACCTTATGTTGATACTTGGCATAATAGGTTGCTTACTATGAGTAATTTTCCGAAATTTAATTTCAACGTAGAATGACAAACGGCTTAGTTTTGAACTGCGATGCTGAGATTTGCGTTTGAATTGGACTTTTCTTTAAAATATAAAACTCGGCGCTGTTATTTTTATTCCCAAACAGAAAATGAAGTCGCTACTTTGGGTACATCCAGGGGTCAATCACTGTAAAAAAAATTCTGAAAATTCAGTAGATGATCACTCTGAATCTTGTTTTCAGACCATTACTCAGAATTTTCTAAATTTAGACTGAAAATCCATACTTTTTACTCTGAATCAGGTTTTCAGATCAATTTGTCTGAATATTTTAAAGTATATTTTCAGACTATACACTGAATCTATAATTCAGAGTTACCGGTATGAATTTTGAGTGGAAAGTCAACCGGGCAGGCGGACCAAGCACTCCAGTAGCCGACGCTGCTCCCCACGCAGGTAGCCGGCAGCCGAATGGTTAAGGTGATGGCTTCCTAAATCTGGAGGTTGACGGTTCGATCCCAACCGAGGGCAGTACCGAATGGACAGATAAGCCTTCACCTGGGCTGGGCATAGCCCTCTACCCCCACAACTGTTAAGTCGCTCGTTATGTGTTCATTTTTAACATTTTCAAAAACATTTTCATACCGGCTACCGGCTGTATGAATTTTCAGACTATAGTATGGTAAGGCACTACTGAAATTACAGACCCGGGTGCAGTCTGAATTTTCAGACTCCTGGTCTGTAAAAAAAACTTCAGACTTGAAGTACTGAAATTTCAGTAAAACTGTTTTTACAGTGTGGAATACGCGTTGTTCGGTACACCGCGGTCGTTAGTGCAAATAGTCGTATATGCTGCCGATCGATTGCGTGCGCTTGGGTGTCTTCAATTGTTGAAGTGGTGTGAAAAGGCACAACAACAAGCAAGAGGGTGATTCTCCGAATACGGGCCATTTAGATTCCGTGGCCCTTCAAAACTATGAATAATGATAAAAACCTAAGAATACTGCAACAGTGGGTTACTAGAGCTGTTTAAAATGTCAAAATGTGAACTCCAGTACGTTCCTAATGTCTGAGTTCATGCGGACTTTGCCACATTCCGGACAATTTTATAAAACCCCTCATAAGGGAATAGTCATCTAAGGCACATTGCATATCTGGAGTGACATATCCAGGGAACGCAAGGAATGAATTTCGATGTGGAAATATTTTTCCATATTTCGTCAGGACACGACCAAAGTCGTTCTCACTAACTTTTTCAAAAAATAACGGAGTTCACAATGTTTACACTGACGTCAAACTGGGCAGAGGTAGAGTAACAATTTCTACGCCCACAGTACTACTCTGTGGGGACTATTAATGTTCCACGAAGCAATCGGCAGAGCTCCTACTACGTCATCGTGAAAAACTGTCTTAAAATTTGAAAGTTGGCTCCTACGCTTTTGCAGTGTGAATACCGTGTCGCCCCCACACAGGCACGATTGCGTCATATCAAATCCCTCTTTCGATGAAAAGGAAGGTTTTGATGTGTTGCTTCTTTTGTGGCTAAGCGGGTCGTTGCAGCTGCAACCCCGGATTTGTAATGCTTCAATTAGTACGTTCTGACTTGTGAACTCCGTATCCCCTTTTTTAGGTCTGACCTTTGTTTAATAACTTTTAGGTACAGGTAACGCGTTGTAATAACCTAATGAGGAAATATGTAGTAAGGGGTTAATTTAGAACTGTACATTATGAGGTTGGGCATCTGTGGAGCAGTGTCGGGGCGGAAAACAAGTTATTTATCGCAATGTTCTAGTCATACTAAAACGCATAAAAAGGGGATGACTGGATGTAAAATATGAGTACAACACACCAGTGGAGCAAACAAAAGACCAATTACAAGGTGCGGGAGGCAATATTTGAGTTTCATCATTGATTGAACGTGACCACAATATGGTCTTTTAACGTTGTACTATAAGTACGTGATTTGAACTATCGCCACTTAACACATATCTTATTTGAAGGTAAATAAAACCATTGCGACCAAAATACCTAGCAAATTCGACAAAAAAGTAAAAATTTTATGAACTCCCAAGTGGCCCGTATTCTGAGAATCATCCAAAAAGCAGAATAACCCAATAAACAAACATATACTATTCTATGAACCGGAGAAGTGTGTTCAAAGTTTAGTTGAAATACAATGTCAACGCAGATGCTAAATAATGTAAATGTTGCAGTTAGTATCGCTTAGTATAGAAACGGAGCTTGAGACACTATTACTGTATGAGTCGTAAGCATCCCCCATTCGGGCCATC
The DNA here is from genome assembly GCF_000697945.3 of Frankliniella occidentalis. Taxonomy (NCBI): domain Eukaryota; kingdom Metazoa; phylum Arthropoda; class Insecta; order Thysanoptera; family Thripidae; genus Frankliniella; species Frankliniella occidentalis. The sequence goes on along the minus strand of NW_026267185.1, from coordinate 137,806 downwards.
CGCCATTGATATCCCCCATTCTGACATGCCCCCATTTAGACTTCTATCCAGAGCCTAACCCAACCCAAGGGGTGGGTCTTATCATCCCCTAGCTCAACCTAACTTAACTCCGATCTTACCAACCCCTAACACAACCTACAATCCCGCAAGTAGTCCGAATATAGGTAGAGTCTCTCTCCCCCCCCCCCCCC
>NW_026267185.1:135783-137565 GCF_000697945.3 Frankliniella occidentalis | reverse complement strand
GCTCATAGCACTGAAAAAAAAAGTGTCTTACTTGCCTTGCCCTGGGTAAAATTATTATTATAAGGTTTTGCCCTTTGAGGATCAATTTTAAAAGGGGTTTGTGATTTTGCCCTAGGGAATTTTTTTTTTTCCGGGCGAAATATTTTGCTCTCCTAAGGGCTAATTTTATAATAAGATTTAATCTTTTTCGCCAGCTCTGAGGGCAACGAAAATGTTGAGTACTATTGTGTGTCCACTAATCACTCGTTTAAGATCATTCGTCAAGTTATTGAAAAGATATGCTTAAAAGGCGAAACCAATTGTTAACACTGTTAAATTAAATTGTCATTTGATGACACGCTGTGACGATCATGTTGTTTGCAAACAAAATTTGCTGCACTCTTAACATGTTACGGGCGACTTTGTTCATATTATGAACGTCGTGTTCATAATATGAACAGTTTGATTGCTGTCATTTTATGATCAGTTTGATTGCTGTCATAATACGAACACAACTCGTTGCGCTCGTAATAAAAAGGTTCTTGTTCATAATACGAACGATTTTGAGATCAGTTCCTTAATAAGCTATCGGATTTTTCTTTATAACGTACAAATCCAAAATCATAATCATATTATGAATGAAGACGTTCGTATTAGGAACGAGAGGATTCGTGTTACGAACAAATTGTGTTCGTACTCTGACAGTACAGAATTATTCATCATCTGAACGTGAGATTCGGAATAAGAACAGTAGCGCCCATGTTATGAACACTTTTGGTTCGTAAGATTTTAAAAGTGTCGTTATAATTGTCAATCTGACAAAAATCATTCAATTTTACATGTAGTGGACCATTTAAGAATGTGCTACTTGCCACCATGTTGTCATTTAGCAACAAAATTGTTGATAAGTTTGATAGCAATATAGGTTATTTTAAAACAACCAAACGGTAATGGTATCATTTCCGGGGACGAAGGGCATTCGTTCATAGATCAAAAAATTTGTTTCAGAAATTTCATCAAAATTGGTGGATTAAAACATGATTGTTAGGGAAGAACGGGCATGTGTCGCTAACAAACGTAACAAGAAAAATGTAAATTTTTAACATTAATTTAAACAGTGCACCCTGGTAGTGCCTTTTGTGGGAAAGTAGTGATGAGGTACCCCGGGAATATTGTGAGTAACGAGAAATCATAAACTATCGATGTCTCCTTAATATTTCTACAATAAAAGTTCTACATTAGTTGTTATAAGAAAGAACATTGAATTGTATGTAGAAGTTCTGGAATTTAAGAATCGTTTTGACTTTTCTCAACCTGTTATGACTTTTTATAACATGTTTGTGAGATTTTATAACTGTTACGTTCAAAAAGTTTGTAAAACATACATGTTTTGATTTAACATTTCATGCTGTAATTCTTAAATAAACTCGGGAAAGTGAAACAGGAGAATAGGGGCTGTTAGGCCCCGGGGGCAGCCGACGAACCACACCGGCATCCGTCGCTCCTCCTCCCATGGGCGCCCCGAATGGTTAAACGTGCGGTTTCGCAATCCGCAGGTCGGGGGTTCGACCCCAGGCAAAGATTGGGTAACATGCGTTGACCTAAGAGAGGTCTGAGAACACAGATTAGAAAGAGAGGTGAGATCTTTTGAATTTTCACAACTTATGTAACGAGATTTTATAACCCTCGTAAAAATAAAACCCTGTAGGCGAAACGTTTGTCTGTTTGACTCAATCTTGCACCATTTGGGCTTTAGAATGTTAGAGTGACGAAAACACGCCGTAAGTGACCACGCTGGCGTCC
>NW_026267185.1:130880-131224 GCF_000697945.3 Frankliniella occidentalis | reverse complement strand
CCGGTTTTGAACCTCGGAACTGCGGATTGGTAACCCCCCCCCCCCCCCCCCCCCCCCCCCCCCCCCCCCATCCGATCTCTAGTAGGTAGGTACGGGTAGGGCACCTTACCCTACATGGTGCAAACTTTTTCACAGTCCCCAAAACTGTCTAACAGGCTGAAAAGTTCCCCTCCCCCACAAAAGAAACTCCTAACGCAAAATCAGAACCGCACGGGCGTTGGCGGTTTCGCTTTCCAGTCGGCTTTTCATTGTGAAAAGGAAAAGTGTGACATGAGAGGACACAGGTTTGGCAGAGAAGAGGATGAACAACAGTTTCGGTTCACTTAAACATTTTTATTTTCTTT
>NW_026267185.1:130169-130773 GCF_000697945.3 Frankliniella occidentalis | reverse complement strand
AAAAAAAGTGTCTTACTTGTCACCTTGGCAGGTGTGTCAACAAACACTAGCTCATGTGGTCAACGTTTTGCATAAACCTGCACGATTTTAATCAGCCATAGTTATTTACAGGTTTGATAACACACTTTAAACAAAAAGAACATAGATATGTGAAAAATTTTAAATTATGGGTATTTAGTATGCACAAGCATGCACAACTATGGCTCCTTAAGGTTCTACAAGTCTTAGGCCTAATACAAATGCATGCGGGTTTTTAAGTGTGCACATAGATTCGTGTTTTCTGCAGTAACAGCTCTTTTCGTCCTTTCAGATAGACTTCAGACTAGCCTCTTGGAGCACCCGAGGAGGCTGGAAGGATAACGCCTTCGTTTTACGTATGAAACACTACTGTACAGCGTTCAAAACATTCGCACCTGATGCATGGGCGAAAGTGAACATGGCAACTAAGGGCAGCACAGAAAACAATTGCTCCGAGCCAGCGGTAAAATAGAACACTAATGTTACAAGCCGGTACTAGTATACACACTTAAAAAGTATGTTAAACCCGAGGGGTGGCCGACTCGTATAATACTCCGTACACGGACCTTATATAGTACCGTATAAT
>NW_026267185.1:127417-129501 GCF_000697945.3 Frankliniella occidentalis | reverse complement strand
GGGGGGGGTACCACGTCGCAGAACGGTGAAAGTGGGAATATATGGACAAGTGCAAAAAATTGAGGGCCGCAATCACGCAAACATTTCAAAGGTACAATTAGCAATTAGCCACTCACCTTTTTCCGGTGAACGAGAAGAGAAGAAATCGTAGCACTATACATAAAGGTGTTTTTCTTAGCCAGCTGGATGGATTTTTGCAGGGTTTTCAAGACGACTCCTTGCCCGACTTTTCTTGTTTTTGTTTCCCGACAACTCCTGACTAGCTTGGCGGCTTCCGCAAATTTTTCTAGCACTTCTTCAATATCTGTGTTTGAGGCAGTCACTTTTTCTCTCAGCTCGACGTAAGAAAGAGTGAGTGATGTCTTCAGGACCGTGTTGATGCAGTGGGCCATGCAGTCTTCCCGCTCCATTCCCTCCAACGCCTTCACAACATTGGCCCCCTGGTCCGTCACCCACTCAATCTGCTCAAACTCGTCCTCCGTGAGGCCTAGTGCAGTCATCTCCCGGACTAGGGCCTCGCGAATGTTCTCTCCAGTGGTCCTACTCGAGCAAGGGAACTTAGGCGTGCAAAGCCCCCACGACTCCTGCTCAAAGTTCTCATTGAAGAAGTGGGACGTCACACCGATATAATGGAAATTCCTATACTTGTCTGTCCACATATCGGTGGTGGCGGAGCACCTCTTGTCTTGAATGGCCGCACGCATTTTCACCACCACTTGGGCCCTAGCAGCGTCGGTGAGGTCACAGAGGCGCTGGCGCACGGTGCTGGCACTCGGCATAATGTCCACGGCCTGCGCCCCCGGGCACGCACTGCCGATGTCGAGCGCGGCCTGCACAACACCGGTCATGCCCACCCCGACCGTGCTGTTCAGTGAGGACAGGTCGCGCGCACATTTTTCGGCCAACTTGTCCACCAAGACATCCTTTATGCGCTTGGGAACGATGACACGGCGTGCAGGGTCGGAGGAGGGCAAGCGCACACGACAGCTCTGGTTCAGGTGTTTTGTCAGGCTTGAGTTTCCGCTGTCACCCTCATTGAACGCCATGCACTTGAAGCAGCGCTGGCACTGGACGTTCTTGGTGTCCGCGTCGGTATTAGCATCAACGACCAGACGGAAACTTTTCCAGCAGTCGGCCGGCCAAGAAGTGGGGGGGTCCTTGAGCTTGTACGTACCCGCGGCCAATCTCTCAAATGCTTGCTGTGAAGTTATCCCTGATTTCGGCACACGTCCCTTAGGCTTGGCAGGTGTTGACGAAGCAGAAGACGTGGCGGACGCAGCAGATACCGACGATATATCAGACGAGGTCGGTGACAACAAACTCGACGACGATGGCGACTCTTGGGGGGTCACGACGGTCACCATCAGGGGCATGAGCGGTGGGATGGGCACAAGCTGGGGAGGCTGCAGGCGCGGATCCAGCGAAAGGTTATAGGGGGGGCATTTTTCTGAATGTGTCGTGTTGGTTGCCTAACTCACAGGGGGAAGTTAATAAAAAAACTGCCAATTTTGAAAGAGCAAACACCTATTTTCCAAAATGATGAAGGACACTTGTAAAATGCTCCTGATGCTCCAAAGTCAGTTAAAAGAATCAGTCGCGAGCGAAGCGAGCGAAAAAAAAAATTTGAAACCATGTTTTAAAATTGGGACCACAACCTTAGTGAAAAGGGAAATTATAGAAGCCGTCGCGAGCGAAGCGAGCGAAAAAATTTCTGAAAAATACGATTTAAAGTTGTGACCAAATCTAAGTAAAGTCACACAAGAAGTCACCATTACCGCAAACGAAACAAACTTAGAAAAAAATCTGAAGAGTACCAATTGTCTTGTGTCCTACGGAGGAAAAAAAAGAATCTTCCTATATAAAAGCTTTCAAAAATAAAAAATATTTTATATGGTGGTGTACAAAGGTGAACAAAATTTTTAAATTCAGAATCAAAGAACAAATTATTTCACTTGTCTAAATGTTTCCTTGCTGCCTGACAGTTCCAAAAAAAGACCTATATTTTTAAAAACTTTTTCTTTCCTACTTATTTTTCCTCTCCTTTTCCTTTACCCCCCTTCTTCCTCCTCTCTCTTCTCTTCTCC
>NW_026267185.1:120195-127367 GCF_000697945.3 Frankliniella occidentalis | reverse complement strand
ACTTGGGGCTGTTGTGGTCAATTTACAAAGCTTCCTTTTAGCCAACTTGGCCAGCTTTGGAAGTCCATCTGGTCGGTCCTGAAAAGTCAAAAAGTTCCAAAATTTTAATGGGAATGCGGATTTGTCGACTAAAGTGCGTAAATTTTTAACTCGAGAGCTTACCATCATTTTCCACCATGTAAGCAGCTGGTCGGGTGCAACTGTGGCGGTCATGGCCATGTACTGGTCCACCTCGTCCTGAGGCTGGTGCTGGGGATGCCGTACATTTGAAGTACACTTGTCCAGGCGGGGGACTTTTGGGGGTGGAGGGGCGGCGTCATTGGCAGCGAGATCATCCGCGTCGGCGGCCTCACCCGCACCGATGAGGTCCCGCACCTTGGCGTGCTCGGAGTGCTCTCCCTCATCGTCAGCGAAAACCTGTATGAAGAAAGTCACAATTACTATGTGTATACTTCTGCATGGGCCACGTCTATAGTGAAACATGAAACTTACCTCCACCCGTTCATCCTCAGGAATCATTTCCAAATCTTTGTAGTCTGGCCACAAAAATGTGGCCACTTTGGCCTTGATGTTTGGCTGAAACTTGTTCTTGAGGAACCGCAGGCACCTCTCCTTCAAAATCTCTAGGTATCTGGTGTCCTCAAGCGACGGCTTACAGTGATCGCGGAACGCACCACGAAGGGGAGGGTGGGGTGGTCGATGCCTTCTATAATTTTCGTCTCCTCCTTGAACTCATGCAAAAACTTGGTCAGCCACTCCAGCATTGGCCGATCAATTTTCTCCATGCGGTCAGGGAGTTCCACCGCTTCTCGCAGTCCTGGAGGACCTTCTTGGAGAGGCTGGAGGCGAGACCTGACGCGACGCCTTTAAGTAGGTGACGACCTCCTTCGCCTTTTGAATGAGGACTAGGACCTCCATCATTGCGCGCAGGTCCCTGACCGCAAACTTCATGAATATAACACCCTGCTGGGAGTCTTCAGGGCAGATGTTTCGGTGCATGGGGGTGAGATCAGAAGCTAGGACGTGGCATTTCTTGTCCAGCGGAGTGAGGAAGTGAACAAGATCACTGCATAGAGTATCATCGAGAGCCTGGTTGAGGCGCTAAATAAGACCTTGGTTCTGCTCACCAAGGGCGTTCAAAACTGCCACAACCTGACAAAAAATATTTTGAGATTGGCTACCAATTACAGAGTCTAGTGTACATCTTTAAGCGGGAGAGGGGGGGGGCAAATTTGGAATTGTGACCAGAATTCTGACCAAAAAACTAAACATCTGGAAATTAACTGCTCACTTTCCTTCAGGGTATATTCACATGCAACTTTTTTTTCAGACTACAAATGACATAAAAAGTTCAAAAAATTCATTGACTGAGCGATTAGCGAAGCCTATTACTCCAGTGATGACTGGCTGAGCGATTAGCGACGCCTATTGCTCCAGTAATGATCAAAAAGTTTCGCGTCTGTCTGTTTATCTGTCTGTCGGTCTGTCTGTCTGTACGCACGATAACTCGAAAACGGTTTGAGCTAGGAGACACTAATTTTTATTGTAGCTTTGTATCATAAAAAGGAAGAACTGTATTGATTTTGAGCCCTCTGGCTCAAAAATTAACGTGTAAGAAAATCATCAACAAAAAGCCCAAAACGTTTCTTCAGGGAAATATTTTTTACATCTTTCTTAAAGGTAACTCGTCAAAGTAGAACCCTTTGCACCAAAATTTTGTCCGTATGGCTCTATCTTTAACCGTTTGGGCGCCAGAGAGCGTTTTTCACACGGAAATGACCCCAAAACATTGTAATGTTAGCTCTCAGATATTTGATGGCGTCCGATGGAGTAACTAATCAAACTAAAACCTCGAGGAACAAAATTAGTGACTTTTCGGGCTGAAGGCCTATTTACGACTGTGCCCTTTGCCCGACTCGGGTGTCAGCGCCGCAGGCCTAGGTAGATGTATGCCAGGTGCGTTGCAACGCAACAGTGTTTCGTGAGATATCGCGAAGCCTGTTACGCGAGACGTGGTCTGGCGTCCATCTACCTTGTAAGTTTACTGATTCAAATAAAGTGTACGGGGAAGTTTTAAACCACCAGGTTTAGGAGAAAAGTTGCGTCAAGCTTGCAATAAAGTGAGTCCCCTTTGAAATGGTTTTTGGCCAAGAACTATGATTAACCATGAATTTTTTTAACTTTTTATGTCATCAATGGAATGAGGTATTTTACAAATAAGAAGAACAGAAGGAATCCCGGCTTTTGGACCATAGCAAGTTGTAGGTCACTGGTGCCTAACGACACGGTTTCTCGTGTACCAGATTTTTGAGGTTCTCAGCTTTACAATGATATGGAACAGTTATGACTTCTTTTCAGTTTTAGCTGAGCACGATGTAGTGAGCCCCCCGGTGGCGGCACTGTGGCGCGCAAAGTGGCACCAGATCCCGTAGCAATAAGTCGGTTCGCCCGGCCGCCACCGCAGCGCGGCGATCGGTCGTGGGACACCCCCTCCCTTCCCCTCCGCTGTCCCCTCGCCTGTGTCCAGCCCCGCGACGTCCAGGTTGCCGGGGAAACACGCGTTAATCCCGTCGTCCCTGTCGTCGGGTACCTGGTTACCTGGACGGCGCGGGGCTGGACACAGGCGAGGGGACAGCGGAGGGGAAGGGAGGGGGTGTCCCACGACCGATCGCCACGCTGCGGTGGCGGCGGGGCGAACCGACTTATTGCTACGGATTCTGGTGCCACTTTCTGCGCGCTGCGGCATAGGCAGTGCCGCCACCGGGGGGCTCACTACATTGTGTAGCTGAGATACGCGAGAAACCGTGCGTTTGGTCATGTCTTTGTTATGGTCCGGGAGCAGACGTCGGCCGGGATTCCTCCTGTTCTTCCTATTCGTAAAATACCTCATTAGAAGAATCAATTTTTAGAAAATGTACCATAGTGATGTGATGCTTACCTGCTTTTTGAGGGTGAGAACGGAACGCAACATGCTCGAAAAATTCGAGTTGAACTGTCGGTTAGGGTACTGCAGGCTTTTCTTAAGTTTGACAAGCCTGACCCCCGGGACAACCAGGTTGGGCTTGGCGGACCGCACCATCTTCACCGCGTCCTCTACGGTCAGAAGAAGGCCAACAGTAGCCGGTGTCGCCCCTGCCATGGCCTCCGCCCTCAGCTCATAGTATGGTATGGTAAAAGTACTCCGCACCACAGTGTTGATCAGGTGTGCCGCACAGTCCTCTCTGTCATGAAATAAATGAATGGGTTAGAACAGCTGGATATGGTACGAGGAACGTAGTTTTAAGTCCCCCCCCCCCTTTCGTAAACAGTGGGTTCGGAAATGTGCATCACCCCCCCCCCCCCCCCCCCCCGGGAAGGCCCGTGTGGTCGCGAAGGCCGGCGCCAGCGGTGAGGGCTGCGAGGACGCGACGAGCACCACGACAAGCCGGAGGCCGCGGCCTAGGCCTACGTCGGCGGCGAGGGCGGGGGCTGATGCTGCGGGGTCGCGACGAGCACCACGACGACAAGCGGACGGCGCAAAGGTGCAGCCCCCATCCCCCCTAATTCTCCAGATGTAGGCCGTAGGTATAGGCAGATAAAAAGCCCAGCAGGATCGCGACGGCTCCCTCCCCCCCTGGACGAAAGAAGTCACAACTATTCCAGTCAGAGAATTGAACACTAACTTACCTAGAGCTGCCTTCGAGTGCCTTTCTGATATTGGCGCCCCGATCAGTCACCCACTCAATGGTGTCGAACTCTTCCGCACTTTAGCCTATGTCGGCCATGGCCCGGAACATGGCGTTGCAGATGTTGACTCCAGTTGACTTCATTCTAGATGGAAACTTCGCCATCGTGAGGTCGTACGACTCGGAGTCCTCTCCCTCATCGTCGGCGAAGGTGAAGGTGATTGCAATGAAGTGCCTCTTGTGCGCGTCGTCCGTCCACATGTCGGTCGACGCCTGGAGCTGCCCGTCCGCAATCGCTCTCTTGACACGTGGCACAAGAGTCTTCGCCATGAGTGCAGCTCTGGTGTTGATTCTGTTGACGACCGTCGTGACGTGGGGCATTAGCTCCTGCACGTCAATATTGACGCGCGCACTGATGTCGACGGTGGCTTGGATGAGCGACACGACGGCCGGGGATGTCAACAAACTGACTGACCCCATAGTGAGGGCACACGTGTCCGCAACACTGTCGCTAAACACCCCCTGCAGCGCGCCCGGCACCCCGGCACAGGGCGGAAAAGTGCACCGGGGCCGGCCCCACTTCCCAACACTGCCGTGCAGTAGGGCATCTCATTTTGAATATGCTAGTCACCGATTACGGAGGTTCGACCTTCAGATGGTAGTTTTAACCTTCTAGAGTAACTGTGCAAAGTCCGAATGCTGTGCGACAACGTTTACCCGTATCGGATCGCGATTTTCGTTGACGACTGCGGTTTGCCGCGCGGGAGGCAGACATCTTGAAGGCCTCTAAAGTAGGGTTAGATGGCAGGTGAGAGAGTTACCCCGGCTAGAAGTGTTATCTCATAGGTCCTACTTATCAACCCGCACGATACATTCCGAGTCACTGCCCCCACACCGCCTACAGGGGCGTAAGTATGGTGGAGGACGCGACTCGGTCCCGACAAACGAAGACGCCGAATTTAATGGTTTTCTCTTCGCGGATACAAAGGCCGTGCTCTACTGTATCCAAAACCGTAGGGCATGCCAGGTAGCGGCGACGCGAACACAGGGAAAACGAGCGAAACGTCGTCCGTTCGCTATCCGCCGCGCGGCCCTCCGTTTGAAGCGGCGCGCTCGGGGCGAAGCGGCGAGTGGTGGGGGAACTGCGCACCGAGCGCTGCCCGCATACTGGCTGCCTCGCCCCGGCGTTTCGCTGGTTTTCCCTGTGTTCGCGTCGCCGCTACCTGGCATGCCCTACGGTTTTGGATACAGTAGAGCACGGCCTTTGTATCCGCGAAGAGAAAACCATTAAATTCGGCGTCTTCGTTTGTCGGGACCGAGTCGCGTCCTCCACCATACTTACGCCCCTGTAGGCGGTGTGGGGGCAGTGACTCGGAATGTATCGTGCGGGTTGATAAGTAGGACCTATTAGATAACACTTCTAGCCGGGGTAACTCTCTCACCTGCCATCTAACCCTACTTTAGAGGCTTTCAAGATGTCTGCCTCCCGCGCGGCAAATCGCAGTCGGCAACGAAAATCGCGATCCGATATGGGTAAACGTTGTCGCACAGCATTTGGACTTTGCACAGTTACTCTAGAAGGTTAAAACTACCATCTGAAGGTCGAACCTCGATAGCGATTTTTTGGTGAGACGACCTAACCCCCATTCACACCCTTAGGGTTGGTTGCTGAAATTTGCGGTAGGCGTTTCGTTCTCTAGAAGAGGACCCTAAGATACCCTGAAAATTTCAAGTCTCTACCACATCTCCTTCTAGTGGAACAGAAAGACAGACACACACGAGGTCGTTTGCATAAGCCCGCTGGATAGATTTTTCAAAGAAGAAGGGCAGGCTTAAAATATGGTTCTGTACTTTCTTTCTCTGGTGCTTTTCTTCTTTCCCTTTGGTAGATCGTTATCTCGATTGTAACTCATTCAATTGATTAATTCTTACCATTTTACTTTACCTTGCCCGGTTTTGAACCTCGGAACTGCGGATTGGTAACCCTCGACGCTGACCACTACGCCACGAGTTGCCCCCTGCGTGAGGTCAGTCTGCCTCCGGTAGCATTCGTCTCACCAGACTCGGGACTCTTCCCCTCTGATTTAGAGTGGCCAGGAGACGTACCGTTGATACTGCGTTCTAAGTCTGCGGTTTTTTTTTCAGGCGAGCGCTTGAGTACAAATTATCTCAAGGTGATGAAAATGTCATACCCTGCTGCGTTATAAATCCTAAAGCTTAAACATCTAAGATCATAGATGGGCTAGATTGGAGTTAGGTCATCTCGGCACGTCTAAACGTTGTCTATCGCTAGACGTCTGTCTAAGGTTGTAGATTTGATGGCTTAGAGTTAGATCATCTCGACACGTCTACACTGTGTCTAGTGCTAGACGTCTAAGAGCGTAGATGGAGAAGATAGGGAATAGATTATCTTGACACGTCTACACTTTGTGTAGTGCTAGACGTCTAAGTACATAGACAGGTTAGACAAGAAGTAGATCGTCTCGGGTCGCCTGTTTCTCGACGAAACCTAGTCGTAGATGTTAAAAGATGTCTATTAGACCTCTTTTAGTCATCTACGTCTAGTCGTCTAAAAACTTAGACCAGCTAGACGGGCATTAGACGATCTATTGGAAACTATAGACATCTATTTTCTCTTAGGGATAGTACTTATGTCCGCAAGCGTCGGAAAAAATGCTGTAGATCGTTCACTTCACTCTAATTTGTATTTAATTTCTAGATTAATAACCTACTGCAAGAACGGGATATAACACAACAATTAGTTTCTGTAAATGATATTAACAATATGTCAATCATTGCCGTTCTTGAAGCAGTGTTCTCGAACGGGCGGGTAAGGCCGGCCTCTGCGGACCCGCGGCCCGCCTGGCGTTTTACCCGACCCGACCCGGCCGAAGCACAGCGGGTCGGGCGGGTCGGGTAGCGCTCGGGTTGTTGCACAGGCGGCGGGTCTCGCAGACCCGGACGGGTCTCGTGAACGCGCGGCAGTAGATGCGGCGGGGAGTGGGGGAAGAGGCTGGGAGACCAAGCGAAAGCAGCGAGATGTATAGAAAGGTGGTAGGGGGAGTGGAAATGGCGATTCGAGAGATAGACCAGCGCAGCGCAAGCGCAGCGCAAGCGCCGTGCGTGGGTGGTGTTCCGCCTCCCCGCCTGTCGCCTGTCCTCGCAACTCGACGCCGCCCGTAGGTAGGCAACTCAATGTGCAAAACCCCTTAATGTAGGCATCCAACGGTACGCCACTCCCGTCATCGGCCCCCTCAACGTGCTTGAACCCGGGCAGTCGGGCAGGTCGACCGGCCGTACCTAACCCGCGACGTGACCCCCCCCCCCCCCCCTCTACGACCGTGACGCAAGGCGTAAGTGAGTCGTGATGTGCGCGTGCGTTTGCATTTTACGAGTACCAGCTAGAGTTATGGTGTTTCATCTTTAGGCTTACTTCAAATGTAGTTACGATAGGAGTAGAGAGCAGTGATAACATTTATATTTAGTTTTACTTTTGACAAAATGGAC
>NW_026267185.1:114780-119953 GCF_000697945.3 Frankliniella occidentalis | reverse complement strand
AAAAAACAAAAAAAAAACAATATACATGGCTTAGATTGTCCACAAAACATTAATTTCACTACACCTTTTTGATCTCCTTGTTTATCATAAAAGAGTGCAGGAAAAGGACCTTATCAACGAGGTCCGGGGCCAACCTAGTCCGCCTTTCCTGGATAAGGAAACCCGCGGCGCTAAAAAGACGCTCGCTGGGGGCGCTGGTTGCGGGCTTTCCTAGAGTGCGTTGAGCTAATTTAGCCAACTTAGTGAGGCCGGAACTGGTTTTATCATCAAACTGTAACAAGTCATAAAACATGTAAAAAAGCAAAGAAATTAAACCAATTCAATCAAGTTGGCCGGTACAAAAAAAAAAGAAAAAAAAAGAAAAAACAAACTTACGTGAGCTTTCCAGAAGGCTGCCAGTTTCTCCGACGGGACGTTCGGTACAGACCCAGTCAGCAGGTACCTATCCACCTCGTCCATGGGTACGTCACCAAAGCCCGGGGCAGGAGCCGTCCACAGGTCGTAGTCCTCGTCTAGGCGAGCTCGTTTTGGACTAGGTTGAAGGTCACCATCAGGGTTGTCCTCAGCCACAACATCGCCCGCCAAGAGAACACGGACTGTTGCGTACACCTGTTAATAAAAACATTTTTAATAATAATAGTAATAATAATAATAATAATAATAATAATAATAATAATAATAATAATAATAATAATAATAATAATAATAATAATAATAATAATAATAATAATAATAATAATAATAATAATAATAATAATAATAATAATAATAATAATAATAATAATAATAATAATAATAATAATAATAATAATAATAATAATAATAATAATAATAATAATAATAATAATAATAATAATAATAATAATAATAATAATAATAATAATAATAATAATAATAATAATAATAATAATAATAATAATAATAATAATAATAATAATAATAATAATAATAATAATAATAATAATAATAATAATAATAATAATAATAATAATAATAATAATAATAATAATAATAATAATAATAATAATAATAATAATAATAATAATAATAATAATAATAATAATAATAATAATAATAATAATAATAATAATAATAATAATAATAATAATAATAATAATAATAATAATAATAATAATAATAATAATAATAATAATAATAATAATAATAATAATAATAATAATAATAATAATAATAATAATAATAATAATAATAATAATAATAATAATAATAATAATAATAATAATAATAATAATAATAATAATAATAATAATAATAATAATAATAATAATAATAATAATAATAATAATAATAATAATAATAATAATAATAATAATAATAATAATAATAATAATAATAATAATAATAATAATAATAATAATAATAATAATAATAATAATAATAATAATAATAATAATAATAATAATAATAATAATAATAATAATAATAATAATAATAATAATAATAATAATAATAATAATAATAATAATAATAATAATAATAATAATAATAATAATAATAATAATAATAATAATAATAATAATAATAATAATAATAATAATAATAATAATAATAATAATAATAATAATAATAATAATAATAATAATAATAATAATAATAATAATAATAATAATAATAATAATAATAATAATAATAATAATAATAATAATAATAATAATAATAATAATAATAATAATAATAATAATAATAATAATAATAATAATAATAATAATAATAATAATAATAATAATAATAATAATAATAATAATAATAATAATAATAATAATAATAATAATAATAATAATAATAATAATAATAATAATAATAATAATAATAATAATAATAATAATAATAATAATAATAATAATAATAATAATAATAATAATAATAATAATAATAATAATAATAATAATAATAATAATAATAATAATAATAATAATAATAATAATAATAATAATAATAATAATAATAATAATAATAATAATAATAATAATAATAATAATAATAATAATAATAATAATAATAATAATAATAATAATAATAATAATAATAATAATAATAATAATAATAATAATAATAATAATAATAATAATAATAATAATAATAATAATAATAATAATAATAATAATAATAATAATAATAATAATAATAATAATAATAATAATAATAATAATAATAATAATAATAATAATAATAATAATAATAATAATAATAATAATAATAATAATAATAATAATAATAATAATAATAATAATAATAATAATAATAATAATAATAATAATAATAATAATAATAATAATAATAATAATAATAATAATAATAATAATAATAATAATAATAATAATAATAATAATAATAATAATAATAATAATAATAATAATAATAATAATAATAATAATAATAATAATAATAATAATAATAATAATAATAATAATAATAATAATAATAATAATAATAATAATAATAATAATAATAATAATAATAATAATAATAATAATAATAATAATAATAATAATAATAATAATAATAATAATAATAATAATAATAATAATAATAATAATAATAATAATAATAATAATAATAATAATAATAATAATAATAATAATAATAATAATAATAATAATAATAATAATAATAATAATAATAATAATAATAATAATAATAATAATAATAATAATAATAATAATAATAATAATAATAATAATAATAATAATAATAATAATAATAATAATAATAATAATAATAATAATAATAATAATAATAATAATAATAATAATAATAATAATAATAATAATAATAATAATAATAATAATAATAATAATAATAATAATAATAATAATAATAATAATAATAATAATAATAATAATAATAATAATAATAATAATAATAATAATAATAATAATAATAATAATAATAATAATAATAATAATAATAATAATAATAATAATAATAATAATAATAATAATAATAATAATAATAATAATAATAATAATAATAATAATAATAATAATAATAATAATAATAATAATAATAATAATAATAATAATAATAATAATAATAATAATAATAATAATAATAATAATAATAATAATAATAATAATAATAATAATAATAATAATAATAATAATAATAATAATAATAATAATAATAATAATAATAATAATAATAATAATAATAATAATAATAATAATAATAATAATAATAATAATAATAATAATAATAATAATAATAATAATAATAATAATAATAATAATAATAATAATAATAATAATAATAATAATAATAATAATAATAATAATAATAATAATAATAATAATAATAATAATAATAATAATAATAATAATAATAATAATAATAATAATAATAATAATAATAATAATAATAATAATAATAATAATAATAATAATAATAATAATAATAATAATAATAATAATAATAATAATAATAATAATAATAATAATAATAATAATAATAATAATAATAATAATAATAATAATAATAATAATAATAATAATAATAATAATAATAATAATAATAATAATAATAATAATAATAATAATAATAATAATAATAATAATAATAATAATAATAATAATAATAATAATAATAATAATAATAATAATAATAATAATAATAATAATAATAATAATAATAATAATAATAATAATAATAATAATAATAATAATAATAATAATAATAATAATAATAATAATAATAATAATAATAATAATAATAATAATAATAATAATAATAATAATAATAATAATAATAATAATAATAATAATAATAATAATAATAATAATAATAATAATAATAATAATAATAATAATAATAATAATAATAATAATAATAATAATAATAATAATAATAATAATAATAATAATAATAATAATAATAATAATAATAATAATAATAATAATAATAATAATAATAATAATAATAATAATAATAATAATAATAATAATAATAATAATAATAATAATAATAATAATAATAATAATAATAATAATAATAATAATAATAATAATAATAATAATAATAATAATAATAATAATAATAATAATAATAATAATAATAATAATAATAATAATAATAATAATAATAATAATAATAATAATAATAATAATAATAATAATAATAATAATAATAATAATAATAATAATAATAATAATAATAATAATAATAATAATAATAATAATAATAATAATAATAATAATAATAATAATAATAATAATAATAATAATAATAATAATAATAATAATAATAATAATAATAATAATAATAATAATAATAATAATAATAATAATAATAATAATAATAATAATAATAATAATAATAATAACCTCGTCTCGCTCTGCTTCGCTGAGCATGAGCAAGTGGCGGTACTGGGGCCATAAAAATGTGGCAATTTTATGCTTCATCGATGGCTTCAGTTTCCTGTCCACAGCCAAAGCAACCCTCGCCCGCAAAGTAGCCTGGAGAGGGGTGTCTGTCTGCTCTGGCCGGCAGTGGTGCTTTAACTTGCACGTAGCCAGGAGAGCAAATGGAAGGGTCGGGTAGTTCTCCCCGTGCAATTTGTCTGTTTCTACTTTAAAACACGACAGAAACTTCACTAGCCACTGCATATCTTCCAGTACAATCCCTTCCAGGCGCTTAGTTTCGCCGTTCTCGGTGAACAATCTCTTGACCTTGAAAAAGACACAAAGCTTTGCTTTACTTTTGAACGAATATGTGATCAATATGGGTCAAATAAAAAAAAGTATCGTACCTCGTCAAAAACTCTGAGCAGGGACTCCAGCAGTTTGTGAAGCGAGTTCCAGCGAGTCTCGCACTCCTGGATGACCTGGGCCTCCAATTGAGAGGCGTAGGTCGCTGACTTCAAAAAGTGCACCACTTCCTTGCACACTTTGACCTGCTCTAGCAGCGAGCAGAGCTCCCGCTCTGGGGCAAGGCGCTCTTTTAGCGAAGCAAGCAAATCACTATCACCATCGAGTGGTTGGAGGTCCGCCTTCAGTTTTGCAATGTCCTTCGCAGCAACAGATCCTGTCTTGTCGATGCAGGTAAGGACATAAAGTATGTCCTGGACATCCTGGCAATCGGCACGTTCACTGATGAAGTCTGCGAGATCATCTCGATGCAAAAACCTCAGGACGATGGCAACCTACAAACAAAGTTA
>NW_026267185.1:95894-112025 GCF_000697945.3 Frankliniella occidentalis | reverse complement strand
TCCCCCTCTCTCCTTCTCCCTCCTTTCCCTTCTCTATTTTTTCCGTCTTTCCGAAGGCTTTGGGGGGGGGGCAATTGCCCCAATTGCCCCCCCCTGGATCCGCGCCTGGGGAGGCTCGGGCACAACGAGCGACCCTGGGGCCACTGGCACGGCGACGGCGACGGGCGCGCCGAACGCGGGGGCAGGAGGGTCCAGACTCAGCTCTGGGGCCAGGGGGGCGCGGGTGGCCGCATTCGAAACAGACGGTGCGGGCATCTGCACAGGCGCGGCTTGGGCTTGAGCTTGAACGGGAGCAGCAGCAGCACCACGACGGCCACGTACGGCACGGCCCGTGCCTTGCTTGGCAGGTGGTCGCGGGCGCGGCGGCATGGCCAAGTATTTTCACAAAAACTGAAGAGCGGATGCGGAACTGACACTGACCTCTCTACGCACTGCCGCTGACCAGCTAGACTCGGTGCGGAGCGCTACACCTTTCTAATTGGTTGTTGACGAAATCCATGGAAACGCTCCGCTCTCCGGAACGTAATCCCTAATCAGCGCTAGCCTGCCCCCTATCTATCCCCTCTCAGCTGTAGATTTTTTTTCAATTACAATTTTTCCTATTAGATAATTATTCTAAAATACCGTTTATGTGTACAAATATCGGTGCAAATATTCAGATTATATTTAAATGCAGTGTATATTAGGTGAAGTGAGGTGGTCTTGGTCTTCCCCCCTCGCCTGGCTGACCGTCTTTCCAGCCGGGCCACTCGGGCCAGCGCGGACGGAGTAAATGCAAGCGGCGCTAGAGGCCGCTGGTGCATGCGACAGGTGAAGGGGGTAGAGGCAGGGGGCGGGTGACGTCAGAACCGAGCAGAGAACGTTACGGGTCGAGCATACGCTGTCGGTTCGGACGAACCGGCCCGGGTCCAGAAGACCCGCGCGCTCGGCACCTGCCGAGCGGCCAGACCCGAGCAACGTGATCATCGGCTGAGGCAGAGGCAACAATCCCTCGACCCGCGCCTATTGCGCGCTCTCTCGCACGCTGAGCGGCCGGGTCCGGGGACCCGCCCGTTCGAGAACACTGTCTTGAAGCCTTCGAAACGGCGGTCAAACGTTTCGAGGCTGAGTATGCCCCGACGATCCTGCATGTAGTACCTCAACTCTACATTTTGCTGGATGCTGTGAAAGTTAAGTCTACCGACTCCATTGTGACTAAGAAACTAAAATCTCGTCTGGAAACAGAACAAGATTTGAAATACAACACAAACATTACTAAGAGGCACAACGTTGGATATTTTTTGTGGTCACAATTTAGAAGTCTCCCGAAGTTTTCTGAGGCGGAGAAGCTCGAGGTGCGTATTTCCGGTCTACTACAGTTTGATAAGATCGAATATCGTTCGCACTACGTATAATCTAACTAATCCTCTTGCAGGTCCATGAAGCAGTAAAGCTGATGATTGCTGAGAGAAAATCAGTGCTGGAGGGACGCCGGACTAATGAGCAGCCATTTGACGGTGACAGTACGCAAGGGGGGGGGGGGGGGATTCGAGGGCGCCTGGGGAAATCACCATCGCTTCACTTGCGTTTTAACTCGTACTAATAACGCTCCTCACTTTTAGCGTAATAACGTGAATTCATAATAGAAATTAGGTGAAATTGTTGCGTATTAAGAAGTTGGATGATTAATTTGATATCTTCTGCAGGGGAAGAAGAGGAAGTGACGGCAGGGGATTCATCCCCAAAGAGGCGTCGCGTATTAGATGACGAAATTCAATATATCTTTTTTCATGATGAGGCATCCGACGACGAAGAAAACGTAATGAGCAAGTTAGATCTCTATTTATCTTTGAAAAATAGTGAGTGCAAAGCAAACGGCAAGCAGTTTTGGGTAGGGCAGCAGATGCTGATGCTGTGCTATGCAGTCTTTCCAAGCCACACATGTTTCGGACTAATATATTATTTCTGTTTCTCGACTTAGGCTAAGGACTTCTCTCTACTGAGCGAAGTCGCGCGGATTGTTCTTGCGACTCCAGCCTCATCCGCGTCTTCTGCGATGAAGTTTATTGCAGCTGGCCTGCTACTATAACTGCACGCAAAAATGGTTTGGCACCGAAACTATTGGAAACATTTTACTTTACCACGACTTCCTCCTTAAAAGAAAGCATTTACGTGAGATGCGTTTCAGTTTATAGCACTAACAGTTGGTTTCCCAGTGCCACCGCCGCCTTCCTCTGCTGACAGATTTTTATGACTGATTAGTGTACTGTTAATTGTTACAGATGTTCTATTTTTATTTTGTTTCATTATGATACCCCCTATGTAAAATCGCTCACCACCTCCACGGCTGGGGACAACCGCTCAGCTCACTTCAGCCCCCGCCTGGGTTATTTCAAGGCGGGGGGCGGGAGTGAGCTGAGCGGTGAGCGGTTTTACATAAGAGGAATCGATTACTTTATAATTTACGTTATTCTTTCATTGCAAAAGTTTCAAAAACTAGTCAAGTCCTAAGTCCACTGTTAAAAAAAAATTGTGATTTTACAACACTTTTACCATACGAAGAGATCTGAAAATCCCAATACTTTTCTGGGAACCAAATTCCCAACACTTCTTCGTACTTTCCCAGAATATCTACGTGTTTTTCTTTTCCAACATTCCTTTGTAACCACTCTACAAAGAACTTTCGTTTTAATCCATTAAATCTACGGAATTATGAAACTCCAACATGTCTCTGTTAAATTCTATAGAAAATTGTAATTTTTAATGGGTCGGTTTAATTCGCATCAATAGCAAATACAGTAGCAGGCTATTATTTCTTGCATCTGCATCCCAGTTGACAAAACTTTTTCAACATCACACCATTCAGTTTTAAGATGTAAAGAAAACGAAACTTTGTTGCGAATTTGAAAATGTTTTCTGGAAATTTAAAACCAACGGTTTGTTGTAAATTCACAAAGTTTCTTTGTAGCCCATAGTTTACGAATAAATGTCGTTATATCCTTAAAAATTTAACAAAGAGTTTTGGAAATATTTTTCACGTAGAATTCTTCGTGAAGTTCTGACCTTTTTTTTAACAGTGTCATGGTCATAAACATGATAAAGGTTTTTCATTTTGCATAATTTTAGTCCTCATTGATTTATAATATTTTCCGTGTAATATCTTCCGCTCATCATACCAGAAAAACGCAAGCGCCTTTTTGTCTTCCCGGGGCCATAGGAAGAGGGAGGGGCGATACATTTTTTTGTACACAACACACTCGACTCAACATTGAAATGGGAAAGAAATAGGAAAGTTCACGTGGGGCGCCCAGCGCCGTGCGAGCGCGAGTGCCCCAGGCCTGACCTCTACAACGCCAAAACGAATACACCCGCTGGAAGAAAAATATTTTCCATTACTAGTAGAATGCTGTGCATTAGAGGCTGAGTGAGTTTATCAACATATGTGAGCTTTAATTTGACTTCTGATTTTGAATAAAGCCTGTTCCAATTTCATACATTTTGAGTTCATTCACGATCAATAAAAGGGTGACTTGAAAGATGTCAATCAAAATTACTACTTAACTAGCTATATGCACGCCAGACCACGTCTCGCGTAACAGGCTTCGCGATATCTCACGAAAACCCGAGTTATCTTTCCTTACGTTAACTCGAAAATCATTCGAATTGTGGGCGAAATATTTCAACTACCCGAGAGAAATAAGTAATTTCCGTTAGTTTCCGAATTTTCGTTAGTGTTAAGTTATGTTAAGTTTGCACACCCTGATTGGCACAGGAGTGAGCGATCAACAAGGGCTGGTCGTCAAGGGTACAACAAGGACAATGGCGGGGACCGCGACAATGGGTACGGAGAGTATCGGCGCGGCCGAGGGGTAGCCGCAATTCCCTACAATACTCAACGACAACCGTAAATCAAGGTTTAATCTCAGGCGTATTTTTGTTTTTTACACAATGTAGCGCCTTGTAGAAATTCTGACGTCACAAACTGCTAACCGCAATGAAAATGCCAAGAGCTAGGCGGTAGCAAGTTAGCGCGGTCTTTTCAAACATCAAAATTTACTTAAATTCGTTTTTCTTGTAAACATTGATTTAATGTTCATAAAATATTATTTTAGAACTATTATTCACGAGCAATAAAAGGGTAAATTCGTTGATGAAAATTAAAAATCCAACCCAAGGACAAATTCACATCAACAACGCCACCTGTTGGTAAGTGACTCAACTACGACACCAAGTCAACATGCCCGTATCCGCAATTAACCGGTCGACACCAATGACATTCAAAACAGTCTTCCATCTAGCTTCCATCGTCGAATTACCCAAAGGTTTTGAAATGCCACGATGTCCATTATATCAAGCATGGTTAGGCGTTTTGGAGGATAGCCTCGGTGACTGCGATCAATAGGGTCCGATGAGAAAAACATATCGCAATGCCTTTTGGACTCATCTTAACTATAAAAATCGTTTACTTATCGCGTGTTTTTGCTATCAAAACGCTGACAATATGTACCGTGTATTCAAGTTCCTCAAAATTCGTCACAAAACAGACTTGAACAGTGACAGAAAACTTAGAAAAATGATAGACTTGTTTAAATACTGGAGTGACCCACAACATGGATTTCAACGGCGCTCAGCATACTACGCTTGGGCTTGGGATATGCATCAAGATTGCTTTGCTAACTAAAATGGAAAACCAAAATCCACTTACAATCG
Source organism: Frankliniella occidentalis (assembly GCF_000697945.3). NCBI lineage: Eukaryota > Metazoa > Arthropoda > Insecta > Thysanoptera > Thripidae > Frankliniella > Frankliniella occidentalis. Next base: position 107,336 of record NW_026267185.1, on the reverse strand, counting down.
ATACATTCAGTAAATATGTTATCTGTATTTTATACAAATTTTATTATAAGCAGTTTCAATTCATTTTAGTAAAACTTCAATCACTGTTCTAAAAATTGTATTTACACCAGTTAACTAATAAAACCACCAAATTTTTGGCTGAGCGATTAGCGAAGCCTATTACTCCAGTGATGATCAAAAAGTTTCGTGTCTGTCTGTGTGTGTGTGTCTGTTTGTCTGTACGCACGATGACTCGAAACCGAATTGAGCTAGCGACCTGGGATTTACAGGGTCGTTTTGTATCGTAAAAAGACAGATCAAGTACGGCGAAAATTTCGTCCGTTTGGCTCTATCTTTAACCATATAGGCGCCACAAGGGGTTTTTGACTAAAACAAGCTAAAAATGTACAACCCTGCATGTTTAGTCAAGTGACGGGAAGTTGACGGGCCGGAGGCCCGTATCTTAGTGCACATTTTTGCGCTACCCGACTCAGGTGTCAGCGCCGCAGGCCTAGGTAGATGTATGCCAGGCGCGTCGCAGCGCAACAGTGTTTCGTGAGATATCGCGAAGCCTGTTACGCGAGACGTGGTCTGGCGTACATCTATCTAGTATTATGTGGTTTGAAGCTCTTTTTTTTCCTATCAAGATGTCTGCTATAAATGTTTCATTGTACTTCCTAGGGCAGTAATTAGGGCATAGTAAGCGGCGAGGATACCCTTTTCCTGGCACCACCTTATCTGCTGCAGATGAGGATGTTGGCACGACTTCTGCATTGGAAGGCTCATTACCAGACTTTAAAAAGTTTTCCGTTCTATCTTCCTTCCCAGCCACTGAAGTGTTTGGATGGAGAAGTGGTATCTCTCTCATCAGTTTCATAGATATATCTGAAGTGTGACCGTATTTCCAAGCCTGGTAATTTCGAATGTGGAATTCCACTTCCTGCAAATTATAGTATGATTACAGTCAGGAGTAGACTTCCATGATGGTACTGAAAGAGGGGTTCTTCTTGTCATACTGCCTCATACTTACGGATTGCAACTACATCTCTGGTTAGCCAACATTCCAGGCATCAACCATGATGAAGAAACAAAATTAATAGCTTCGCTTATACACATTCCTGTTGACACACCCCAGTGACTGGTGTTTGGGAGTAAGTAAACAATGTCTCCAGGTTCTTGAACAATCTGTTGATAAGAATATCAGGCATAAGGTGAATGGCCCTTCTATATGTTGCGTCTTACAATGATGGGTAATAACTCATACATGACACAGGAATTCCAGCACGAGTTACGAGGCGTGGGTCCAGCCATATCATTTTGCGCTGCAGATAGCATTTCAGTTCTTTCAAAGTGGGATGGATTGGCAACGTTGAGAGAAGATCAGTAAATGCAGTGTAGAATCTCGGAGGAACACTAAACCTGGGAAGAAGACATTAGATTAGAGTTGGCAAGAGGAAGCGTGAGAGACACTGAGATTCTGATATTTGAGACATGCCAGAATACTTGAAAAAACTTTTAAAATTATAACAAAAACTAAATTTAAAATAATTAAAATTGAAATCTAAAAAGAAAAATATTTACGAACCACACTTTTGGTTTTCCTGCTATGTGCCTATTAAGGGCACAGGACATGTCTTCTCGATGACAATTAAAGGTTGCAAGCTCAGAACTAACATAAACAGTGGGTGAGTTAATCCCTACAAGGTAGATGTACGCCAGACCACGTCTCGCGTAACAGGCTTCGCGATATCTCACGAAACACTGTTACGCTGCGACGCGCCTGGCATACATCTACCTTGGCCTGCGGCGCTGACACCCGAGTCGGGTAGTTGGGAAATGTACACAAAGATCCGGGCCTACGGCCCGTCAACGGCCCGTCACCTCGACTTAGCATACATTGTTGTACATTTTTCGCTTACTTTCGTCAAAAATACCCCATAGCGCCGAAACGGAACAAGATAGAGCAAAACGGACGAAAATTTCGCCCACAGGGCTCTACTTTGATGAGTTACCCCTTAGGAAACCATAAAAAAATATTTTTAAAAAACGTCATTTTTGGGACCTGTTGTTTTTGATTTTTTAAAAATCCAATTTTTGAGCTAGAATGCTCATCTTCGAACTTGACCTGTCTTTTCATGATACAAAACGACCCTGAAAATCCCAGGTCGCTCGTTCAATTCGTTCTCGAGTTATCGTGCGGACAGACACACACACAGACACACAGACAGACACACAGACAGACGGACAGACAGACAGAAAAAGTTTTTTCCGACCAGACGGAGTAATAGGCTTCGCTAATCGCTCAGCCAACAATTCTTTCACCCCCATTGAGCTTCTCCAAGTTGTGCTGCATTTTGCACACTGCCGCACCTGGTGTTGTGTCAAGATGTTCCGGGAGGTCAATATTCTGTACGTATAAGACATCGATACTCTTGTTATCCAATTTACTTATAACTTTATCCAGAAACAGGTCAAGACTGATATCGAGTGACTGCTCTCTGCAACAGTGGGTAAAAAAAATCGAGTTTCAAGCATGCTTATAAATGCAAGAGATCGTGATGCACTTCTGATGTGGAGGTTACATTACGTCTTTTGGGAAGAGAGACATTAATGACTTACAGTGTGCTTTTTTCTTCAACATTTACAAATTGAAACTTAGCTATTTCCTTATGCATACTTCGCTGCATTCTGCGGAGTTTCCCCTTTTCAAAATTCTGGACAGTTTCTGAATGGTACGGGCTTATTGTGACCGCACTTCTGTCCAAGATTGTCCTCCTTTTCAGCCAGTCGGGATGGAAATGCGACATCTCAGAATCATTTTTGACTGCATCCTTTATGAACCTCACATTTTTGAGTGCATCATCAGCAGACCATGTGAGGAGCCTTCCCTGAAACATGAGTACTCAATACAAATACTGATAAGATCTTGACACTCTATGAACTACTAAAGGACCTAACACAACAGAGTCGCTATTGTATCCTTCATACTTGACACTTACAAGGAACACGCCCTCCTTAACAACTTGATGTAAGACACTGTCAAGCAGATCCACAGGTTTAAAAAAAATTCACTATCATTGATGTCGTACAGCTTCACCTGTCTCCTCCACGTGAATGGTCGAACAGCCATCTGCACAAAAGAAATATTCCAAATAAAAGCATGTGTCTAGTTAGGTCTGATTTCTGTCTACATTTCTTATTGCATTTTTCACACTGATAAGGATAAGAGTCAGTGTGTACCACTGTGTGTCTTGAAAGGTTCAGTTTCCTAGCAAAAGCCATGGGGCACTGGTTACATTTGAATTTCCCTTGGTCACGGTGATTCTTCATATGCTTCTTAAGAGCTTGCCTGGTTCTACACCAGTGCTGACACTGGGTGCATTGGAATTGGTCGTCAAGGGATTCTTGATTCTCCTCTTCGCTGCTGCTGATGCTGCTAGAAGAGTCTGGACAGAGAGAGCTGGAAGTATTCTCCAATTCGATGTCAGATTGATCATCGTAAAGGAGCAGATTGTGATGATGCTCCCTGATTAGCGCGACAGCATTGGCCAGTCCTGTCATTTTCACATGTTCACCTCCTTTATCTGGAAAGAAACGAATAATTTATTGTAGTAATGGGGTTACGGGAGAGCCAAGATCATGTGAACGCTAGAACTCATGAGTGGTAAATGGCGACGAGTCAAAGGCTCGCGCCTTTCCTTGTTCAGTGTTTGTCATAACAACAAGAAGAACAAGGCGATAGTCAAACAATAAAATGGTTCAGGGGATTCAGTGTAGGTGTCGCCTCCATAGTGATCACTAGTCGCTGTGACTGAGGGTATTCCGCTGTAACCTGGTTAGTCCTTGATAAAATGGGTCCTGTGCGCGCCGCGTCCGAGACGCCTGCGCATTTTGTGCACCACGCGTAAGTGCCACGTGCGAGACGCGTGCGCAGTCTCTATGTGCGCAATGAACTTGTGCGCAAGTTTGCCACCCAAAGGACCGCGAAGGCTGTAGGGCGTTGGTGTGAAGATGGCGATTAACGTTTTTCGTTAGTGTTGCGTACCTGCCGAGAGTGGAAGATAAATTATATGGGAGTATATGAGGTCAGACTCCAGTTGAAGGAGGATGCGCCCAAAAAGGTCAAGTCGCCGTTGCATGAGTATTGGTAGGCACTCTATTCCTCGCCTCACAAGTCGGAACTTCATCCTCTAAGGAGTAACATGTAATGAAGACAGATGTAACGGTTAAAATTATACTAACCGTCCTTTACGAATTACTGTGGATTTTTTTTTATAACAGTGTTGCCTAGTGTTACGGTCGCGGAGCTGTGATAGGCGCCGTTGTCGGTGACAACATTCAAACCCGCCTGTCGTCTAAGTAGACAGTTATACCAATTTGCTCCAACGGGGTTGGCCGACCTCCCTGTAATAGCCAAGGGAACCCCAGTAGCACACCAGCAAGAGCCACGGCGAGCATCACAAGGCATCCAAGTGTCAGGTTGCCCATTCCAGCCGCGTGCAGACCAGGGTCTTCACTTAACTAGCAGCAAATCGCGAGCCCTCTGTTGTCCCCAGTGGCGCCAAGAGGGGGGTCACGGGTATGCAACCTAACAATTCGGCTGCACGGACTTTCACAATCAAACATGGAGCGCACGAACTAGAAAAGAGGAATTAGGTGCTAATAGCAACTTGATTGCGGAGCTGTTCTAGATCATGCCGGAGCCAGTCCAGAGATCTCCCCTTGAAGTGCTTCCCACTGCCTTTGAGGACGAAGCCAAAGAAGGATACCCCCCCCCCCTCCTCTTGAAGTGTTCTTAAGTGGGTAACGTAACAAAATACTATCTCGGAAAATAAAGCAAAGTGTTCGTAAATTCGTGGAAAATTAAATCTAAGCAAAACAGTTTCAGGGGCGACTTTTTTGATGGACCGGGGGCGAGTTAACTGTGACGAGTTGTCCGTCACCCGCACTAGCGGTGGGGAAGACGTAAAGCCTCTTAGGTCTACCACGGTCACCCATTCCATTCCCGTGCAATGCTTTTGATAGCGCTTGCATGGCGGTGGTTGGGCCCACCCGCCAAGCAGCTGCGTGGAGCCGGTGGCCCACCTAGCGCCAGCGTCGCTGAGCTGCCGCCAGTCGTGTCTTCTCACCTGGCGGTAGACTGCCCCATACAGCCAAAGTATTAAAATATTGACGGGCCATCCCATAAATAGTTGTCTTTGGCGTTCAGAATGCTGTAATTTTTTATTTTTAGATTATTAAAGATGGATTTAGGGGTCGCGCAAGCGGAAAAACACGATTTTCGCCAAATTTTGCGAAATTTGGCCCATCTGGCGCTGCCATGTCGAAGATCGAGCTTCCAAGACCGTTCGCTCGGCCACCTCGGCTCTCCAGGCAACCCCTCACATTTCCCTGACCCGTCCGCAAGCCAGCAGAGGCCTCCCAGTCACTCCCATAAGGCCACAAAGAATCTTTCACATTTGCTACAAAATACTAAAATTACCTAAAAGTGGGATTGTTTGTTGCTCGCTAAGCGATTTAACGGTCTCAAGATATTCTGAACATCGCCCCGAGTGCCCCCGGACCGGCCGTCAGCAATATGAACGCGTGTAGACATCGGAGGCGACCAAGAAAACGTGTTCTGTTTACTAATTTGGACCGAAAATTGTCCAAATTTCTATATATCTTAACAAGCAGGCCCGCCCTTCCGCCAAACGAAGTTGCCAGCTCCGCTTCGCTGCGCCGGCAACTCCGTTCGGCAGGGGCCAGGCCTGCCCGTGAAAAAAATTATACCCCTTTTTCGTCTAACACTCGTCTCCTTTGAAAGACAAAACAGAAACGAAATTGGTTTGAAAACGATACGACATAGAGACGAAATTTCGACGAAATAACAGTCGATTGGCGACAGAAAGTTCGTCTCCGTCTGGTCGCTGATCCATCGCCAACTCATCGTTGTTCCATCGCGTACTCGTCGTCCAGTGCGCTTGGAAGCAACGAAACGGAGACGAAACTGAAATGTGACGGACACGAATAAGAGACGAATGGGAGGTGAGAGAGGTGAAAGAGAAAATTTTTGGGATGCTACCGGCTATCGAACCCCCGAAATCGGGCTGGTGAGTGAGCTCCCAGCTCACTCGGCCATCTCCATCTCTATGCATTGATTAGAGCGCGGCTCGTCAAGAACGCGATGCTCTCCACGCGATTCGTCTCCACGTCGTATCTTCTTCACTTTAATTTTGTTTCTGTTTCGACTCTCATCGGAGACGAATTTTCGACAAAATAGCTGTATAAAGTTTAACGCGGGTGCTTGGCCTGCCGGTCACGCGATTTGCTGTAGAACATAATCAAATGATGTAACAGGCCTTCGGCCCGCAAAGCCCGTCGTCCTTAAAATTTGCCCCGTAGACACAAGAAAGGGATGTAACGGTGAAACACCGCGACGACAACCAACCCTTCTGCTTAGAAAACGTTTTTTGGGGTGGGGGGAGGGATTTTCTTACCTCTTTTGCGGTTCTGGGCCTACTTTTACATTTAATTGTTCACTACAGCAGTATTTAACTTATTTCCGTCAAACAAAACCCTCTAGTGCCTAAACGGTTAGAGATAGAGCAAATATGAGCGAAAATTTCGTCCGTTTCGCTTCATCTCTCACCGTTTGGGCGCTAGAGGGAGTTTCTCTCCCGAAAGTGGACCATAAATAAATATATTAATTTTCGAAAATATTGGATGGTCTCCTAAGGGGTAACTTGGGAAAGTAGAGCCCTTGGTACGAAAATTTTGTCCGTTTCGCTTTATCTCTCACCGTTTGGGCGCTAGAGGGAGTTTCTCTCCCGAAAGTGGACCATAAATAAATATATAAATTTTCGAAAGTATTGGATGGTCTCCTAAGGGGTAACTCGTCAAAGTAGACCCCTTTGCACGAAGATTTCGTCCGTTTTGCTCTATCTCTAACCGTTTAGGCGCTGGAGGGTCTTTTTTGACGAAAATAAGCTAAAAATTGCTGTAGTGAACAATTAGTTGTAGAAGAAGGCCTAAAAACCGCAAAAGAGGAAGGAAACTCCCCCACCCCACCCCAAAAAACGTTTTCTAAGCAGAAGGGTGGGTTGTAGTCGCGGTGCTTCACCGTTACATCGTGTCTACGGTGCAAATTTTAAGGACGATGGGCTTTTGCGGGCCGAAGGCCCGTTACATCATTTGACTATTTTCTTCAGCAAATTGCGTGACAGAAATGGTCGGGCCGCAGGCTCGACCATCGCCGCCGGCAGGCCAAGCAGGCCCGGCGCCTGCCGAACGGAGTTGCCGGCGGAGCGGATGTAGGACAACTCGCCCCGACTATCTCGTCCCCGGTCCAAGTCGTCCCATGCCCTCCCCGGTCCCGCCCTTTTCGGTCCCGGTCAACTTGTCCCCAGTTATATGAAAAAAATAAGTGCACAGAACAAAGGGTACTTTATTTCACCACAGAGGCGCTCAGAAGAATCGCCCTCCCAGGTTGTGGCCGATGGCCCGCACGTAGCTCAGCACGTCTTCCTCCGCCTTGTAGTCGTCGTACCGCTCCACGATGCGGTTGATACGCGCCTCGGCGGCCTCCAGCGCTGAGCGGCGCTTGGTTGGAGAGAAGCCGCCCTCCGCCCGGGTGATCTGGACGTCCACCTCGCCGATCTCTTCTTGGAGCTGGTTGAGGAATACGAAGAGCGAGGGGTGGTGTTTACCCACCAGGGTGCCGAGACGGCGGTGCCAGGCTTCGCAGGTGTTCGTTGTTCTCGTTAGGCCCTGGACAGTTTTTTCGTAGCAGTTCCATATCTCCGGTGGGAACAGCGGTGCGCCCCGAGCTTGGACGCGACCTCCACGCCGACGAGCCCTCAGCCGTCCGCGAAGGAAGTTGTCCTCGACGTGCTGGAAAACCGCGTTGAGGGCTGCATCCGCTACTTCGGCAAGGGCGTCGAAGGCCTCCTCCACGTCGTCCACGGGCACGAAGGCGACGGCGATCAGGCTGTGGAAGTCCGTCCGCATCTGCTCACTGGCCTCCGCACGGTACTGCACGGCGAGGCCCTCCCCCTGTAGCTTCCTCCACAGCACCTGCCCGAAGTGGAACAGGCACCCCAGAAGCTGGCAGTCTGTGACAAGCAACGAGTTCGTCAGTCCCCTCTCTTCTGTCTCATTCACGTCAGTCTACCTTTACTTGTACCTGGAAAGGATGCCTGCGCTGCCTTGATGGCGCCCTGCTCGAAGTCAGTGGAGACCATGGCGGGGGTCAGCGGCTTCCTGAGACGCCTCCGCACCTCGTCCTTCAGGATGCTGAAGAGGTGCTCGTAGGTACCTCTTGACTTCCGATACCTTAGCCTGGATGACGGACGCTGTTGAAGCCCGCGAGGTGTCCGCCGACCTCTTGATGTTCTGCACCGTCTCCTCCGCCTTGGCCCTCCCCCAGTCCGGAGCGTGGGAGTGGGTCGTCTCCGTGTCCGCCACCACGCGGTCCCGGGCGTCGACAACCATCCGGCCATTGCATTTTCCTCGGTGGTCGCAGCGCCAGGACGACCCCAGCTTCACTTCTCGATGGAAGGTGTACATACATCCACCGTAAATTGCCTTGCGCCCTCCCCTCTGCGTTGTAGTGTAGCGCACCTTCTCGTTCATTGTGAAGAATGCCCTATGCGGCCCCTCGCCACGTCCCCATGCGAATCACAACAATACTACCCCTCGACAATAAAGCAAAGTGTTCGTAAATTCGCGGAATAAAAAAACAAAAAAGTTTCGGGGGCGAGTTGGCACGGACATGGGGGCGACTTTTTTGATGGACCGGGGGCGAGTTGGGTCCGGGGCGAGTTAATACCGGGGGCGAGTTAACCGGGACGAGTTGTCCGTCACCCGGCGGAGCGAAGCGGAGCTGGCAATTCCGTTTGGCGGAAGGGCGGGCCTGCTTGTTTTCTGATGTGTTTAGGGTTTAATTTTTTCTCCCAAATCTACCATTCAAATATTAACTATGTAGACGGCGAGGTATGCGTCGACAGATTAAAAGAGAACTGGTAAGGCTGAACACTTTCTCTTTTTTCTTTAAATTTAACACGTGGCAGGGAACTCGGTTTAACTTTTGCTTTACCCTCGGGTCTCCTATTACCCTTCGGGAAGCCAGTGAGGTTGTTCAGGCGTTGCTCCGGGAGCCTTACCCACAAAGCGCTCTCAATGTGCTTGCTGCGAGAATGATGTGTCGAGACCCGGTCATGTTGACGAAAACTGCCCAGATGTGGACCAGTGCATCCAAAAGGGCAGGCTGTTGCGGGCTTCTTCTTCCTCCTCCCATGTTAAAGCATAGGCGCCAAAAAAAGAAGCCCGCAACAGCCTGCCCTTTTGGATGCACTGATGTGGACCAAGGTATTTGCCAGCGGCAGTCGTTTTGCCCCTTCCAATGAAAATAAACTGACCGTCGTGCAGGTAGTGCAAGCATCTTCTTACTCCTTTTCCAAGGCCAAAGCACTCATTGAGCTCACTGACAATGAGTAGGATGTACATACTACTTGCGCCAACTTGGCTTAGCATGACTTCTGAGACCGCAATAGCTTCTGAACCTGATGCTCTTAGCTAGCCAAAGTGTTCCTGGAGTTTGTTCCATTAAGTGTTTTTCCACATGTGTAGTTTCCAGGCGCCCATAGCATGATATTAATATCCTCGACCTGTGCCCAAAAGGGGACACAGTATCTTATTCTATGACAAAACAATCATTTCTAGTTCTCATACAATCCCTGTTGTTCACGTAATTATGGTTTGCGTTAGTAGCATTTATTGTTTAAAATCAAAGTTGTCATCATATGTGATGAAAGTTTCCCTAGGGAGGTTTACTGCTTGCATCCCTATCATGGTGTAGTTCTGGATCCACCTTTGTATTTGTACGTGTCTCATCCCAAGAACTATTTCTTTTGTCTCTCTCTAAACAATTCTATCAGTGTGTACTGTCGAAATGCTTTTACTATAAGTCCAGGAATATTAACTAAAAATTAAATTAAAAATAAGGGGTGTTTCATTACTGTTTTCAGAGACCTGCAACAATTTTGTAAATCTGATTCAGTTGTATGTAAAAAGAGTTCAAAAAGAAAATAATTTGATTACAAAAGTGGAATTACAGCACGCCCTGGATCATCTTATTCTTCACGGTTAAGACTGTCAGAATTTCTTTGCCGTTTAAACATGGTATCAATCTTTCCAGATTTGCAATCACTTTTCTATGTGAAGTGTGACCTAAAGTGTGCGTAGTAATTACTGGTTTTCCACCTTGTAACATTTCTATTAATTTTTCTCATTTCCTTGCAGTTTTCAGCAGGGCAGGGGGCTTTAGCCACATAGGAATCACCACCATCACTTGTTACAGTGCACTCAACAGTTGTCTCCGTTAAGGTTGAAAAATTTTCCTTAACATACGTAGTGATAGTATCTTCCAGAGTTTTCTTCACCTTCAGAAGTGTATTGTCAGAGCTTGGAACGGTTTTAGAATTTGCATTGCATTTCTGTCTGGCATCACTTGCTACTGTTGTCTTCTCTTTCTCTATTGAACTTTGCTTCTTATGAACTATTTTTTGGGATACATCAATCATTTTCCTTATAACATCTTTATCACCACCAACAAATTTACACATCTCAGGCTTATGTTTGGGGAGTGATCGCGGACGGCGTCTAGTGATAAGAAAACCATCACGTTATTGTTAACTCACTTTCGAACTGAAGGCGAATGTGCCTGTTCGTATGTCAATGGAAATGAGTACCCTTTTGAAAGAAGTCGGCAATCCATAATCTAGCTACCATGACTACAAGGCAGTCTTAACCGGTGATCTGGTTATTCCAAATCAGTTCCTAGGTGAGAGGCGTACAGCACATTCCTTTCATTGTACTGACCAAAATCACGTTAGGGGCTAACACTGCTAAGCTACTCGATCACAGAGGTTGTATAGTAAGTAAGGAGGGAGCAGGCCCAGCCCAGCCGCTGGCAACCGCCTACGCCAATAGCTGCCCCGATACCGCACCGCCGCCAGACAGTTTCCGACAGCTCACGCATGCGCAGTACGCGACGCCCCCGCCCGCCCCTGCACTCCCCTCGTCAAACGTGAATGTGACGCTACGCTGGCCCGAGGCGAAGGAATGGTCTGCGAGATATTTGCAGATCGCTGGTAATAGTCGGCATTCGTTTAACAAGGCGCTTATGTTTGCTAGATAGCTCGCGGATAATGCACGGACAATCCGCAGATAAATCGCAGTTTGCTCTCAACGTGCGATCATCTGAGATTTCCGTGATGATCTGCAGACATTGCTTAGATAATCCACCAACCGCAACAGCACAGCTAAAGAGAAATTTAACTTTCTCAGCGACACTATCGCCGATACCGGCCAGAATCGAACCCAGGACTCCGACACTGGAGCCTAGGTGCTTGCCCGCTTGGCCAGAGTGAGCTCGCTGAGCGGGGCGGCACGGACATGGGGGCGACTTTTTTGATGGACCGA
>NW_026267185.1:89027-95090 GCF_000697945.3 Frankliniella occidentalis | reverse complement strand
AGGGCTCTACTTTGAAAATGTACACTTGAGCAGACCATCTTATATTTTCTAAAATTAATATGTTTATTTTTGGGCCACTTTCGTGATAGAAACTCCCTCTAGCGCCTAAACGGTGAGAGATAGAGCAAAACAGACGAAATTTTCGCCCGTAGGGCTCTACTTTGACGAGTTACCCCTTAGGAGCTCATAAAAAAATATTTTTTTCTGACTTTTTTGACCTACCTTATTTTCTTTGATACCCCCTTTTAGCCCTTTTGGGGTGGTTGCCAGGATTTGCCGTAGGCGTTTCGTTCTCTAGGAGTGGACCTTAAGATACCCTGAAAATTTCAAGTCTCTAGCACATCTCCTTCTAGTGGAACAGACAGACAGACAGACACACAGACAGACAGTCAGACACACACACGAGGTCGTTTGCATAAGCCCGCTGGATAGCTTTTTCAAAGCAGAAGGGCGGGCTAACAAGAAGACTATTGCTCCGAGCCCAACTTCGAACTCCAGCTCGACCACCAGTCAGCTGTCCCAGTCGCATTTGCCCACATCAACTAATTGTCTTTGGTATTGTTTGTAACAGTGATCGTCTCTCTCTCTTCGGCCATGCGTAAGTATATACTTTTCACATCGAATTAACCACAATAACCCTTAAGAGCACGTGTCTCACCTCGGTGACCATGCTCGCTAAGCTCGAGTTTTGACTGTCATTTGACGCGTGTGTATGGATTTTAGCTCCATCGGATGCCCAGTGGACGAAATTATTAGATTTTGTCGAAGACGACGCAGAGCTCAGCACGGGCCAGTATGTGGATGGGCCAAACGGCAAGATTCGCCTCGCGGCCAAGTGGGCCGCGGCAGCCAAGGACCTCAACAGGAGCGGCCCAGACGTCAAAACCGGACCACAGTCGAGATAAGTGTAGCAACGTACTGCGCAGAAACATAGGGCGATCAGGGACGATTCTCTACTGTGTGTTGCGTTCATTTCAGGCCTTCTTTGGTTTACGTTCGAGAGCGGGGCAGGCGTATGCAGATCAAACGACCTATCTACGAGGTACTAGAGGCGGGGAGGTCATGGAGGTAGAAGATCTGATCCCAAACGCCATTTAAGCGCGCTGCCTGCGGCTAACCGGCACCATCAGTGCTAGTGGCAACGTGGGTGTCGCTTCGTCAGGTAGGTTCGCACATTGATTGCACCATCTGTTTTAGTTGACAGTCAAACGCTGGCCCGTCACCCGCCGTGCATTACGACCGACTATGTCTTTTCTGCTCTCATTATAGGCCCAATCTCACCAACCCCGCCCGCCCAACTGCAATAACCACGGGGGTGCCAGTTCGAGCACGAGCAGCTGGAGCAGTGCGGCTGCAGGCCCGTCATGGGCAGGTGCTGGAGGTAGTGGCAGTGGCGGGGCGAGTGCTGCTGCGTCGTGGGCGCCTGGGTCGCGAGACCCAAACAGCAGTCCACCACGCTCACGGCCTCGCCTAGGGAGCCCTACGAGCGTCAACAGAATCGCTAAGCCGGCGAATGCACATGGTAGGTTGAAGTCTATATAACCTAATTTTACTGATTCAGTTCGACCCCTGAAAACTAAAAGGTCGTACCTCGGAGCAGCTGCGTATAAGGTCGTACCTCGGAGCGGTTGCGTTTAGTGTCGGATCTCGCCAGCGTCCCAGAGAATGGTCGTAAGTCTATTTTTTGTCGATTTTGCGAGATGCATACCATTAGAATCGGGAGAAAATTCTCTTTCTAATGATATGCATCTCGTAAAATCGACAAAAAATAGACTTACGACCATTCTCTGGGACGCTGGCGAGATCCGACACTATACGCAACCGCTCCGAGGTACGACCTTATACGCAGCCGCTCCAAGGTACGACCTTTTAGTTTTCAGGGGTCGAGTTGCCAGTTTTACTCGTTTATTATTACTGACTGTCCTTCCCTTACTTATCAGCTCTGCGTTCAGAAATCTCTGAGAAGCTGAATGTGCTCCACGTAACATTGGCAGACCTCCTTGAGTCTATCGGGCAGCTCTGTGCCTCTGTCCAGGGATCGGTCTCTGCTTCTGCATTCTACTCCTTATCTTTGGCAGAAGCCCTACAAGATCTGCAAAGATCATGCATTGAGAACACGTCAGCTATAGTGGCGTTATCATCTGCCATCTATGCTAAGGTGGCTCGGACAGCTGTGCAACAGCAGGAACCTGGCCAGCCAGCCCAAGCCTCAACTGTACAGTAGAGGTGCCGGATGGGCGGGTAAAGAACAAAATACAGACCCGAGTGCTGAAATCGCGTTTAAACGATCCACCCGGCCCAAATGGTTGATAAACTATGCACGCGACCCTTTCGCGTTGCGGTCGGGTGAGCCAGACCCGACGTACGCTATGCGGTCCATCTCGGGTTAGCGTGGACCTACTACTATTCGCCGCGACCCGTCGGACCCGTGCAGCACTACTGAGCATCGACGAAATGACCTTAAATGTATGTGAAGTAGCGCCATCGGCCGACAGTCTAAAACCGCGTCATTCTACGTGGAACCGTTCGTGGGAGCGCAAGGACTGCGCTGACTGAATCTCCAGTCAAGAGGCTTGTCGGACCAACCCTCCCTCATGTTTCAGGTTAGCTCAGCGGTCAAAGGCGTCGACTTCACACCAGAAGAATCCGAGGATCCAAGGAACGAGTCCCAGCCCCAGCCGATACAAGCTGCGCAGTGTGTCTCCCCAGCATTGTAACACAGATGTGCACCCCATAATTTTTAGGGGGACCCCCGCTCTAACCGGGCGCCAATCGGACAGTCCGACAAGAGGCACTGGGCGTCAATCGGACAGTCCGACGGGAGGTCTCAAATTTCAAACGTTTTGGAACATAAATGGAGCCATCCGAAACTGTTCGAAACACATTATTAGTCGGAGTAAAAACGGAGCAAGTCCGCTTCGGATGTCTTTCGGAGCTGTTCGTTTTCACAAGGTGAGCAGGCAGCAGCCGACGTTATCGCTCTCCTTCTCCAGCGGCAGCAGTTAGCCCCTGGCGTCTCCGCTCTACTTCTCCAGCAGCGGCAGCAGGTACCAGCTGGCGGTGTCGCTCTCCTTCGCCAGCGGCAGCAGCTGCAACTCGAAGTGATCGCTTGCCTCCAGCGGTGGCATCAACTAGCCGGCGTCATCGCTCCCCTTCTCCAGCGGCAGCAGCTACAAGCCGTCGTAATCGCTCTCCAGCGGCGGTGGCAGGGTCACCAAGCACTTCGCAGCGCCCATCCTGATCCAGGAACACGCCCTGCCGCTATTCTCCATCCAGATCCGGCTCGCGGTCCTCTTCTCGGTCCGCTTCCCCTCCACGCAGAAAGAGGGGTAGGTCCAAGGGATCAAAAAATAAAAAGAAGCAGCCTGTGTGCCAGATTTGCTTGGGGAATAGGGGTCCCTACGTTTCAACAGCTTGTGGGCACCTTTTCCATGAAGCGTGTTTGAGACGCTTCATGGAGGCAAGAAATGAAGTTTATGTTTTTCAGAAGACTCGCCCTATCTGCTCTAAAAAATACACCTCATGCCACGCAGTTTACCTGTAAATTTTTCTTCGTTGCATTTTGACTCTAACATGGGCTCTTAGCTTGACCTTTAATCCTTGTGTATTTTTCTTTAAGACTGCTCGTGAAAATCTTTGGTTGGCATTTGCTTAGCGTCGCATTGTACTGTGCCCAATTTTTTATGGCAGTTTTTTTTTGTTTTAGTCTTCTTTTTATATTTACATATACATCTGTTGAGTTTGGGTAGTCAGGCTTTATCAGATAAAGCCCTAGCCTACCCAAACAATAGTGTGTGAATTTTAATTTGCTAGTTGGGTTTCTTCGTTGAAGCTCTATGCAATTAAGTCTGACGACCTGTTTGTATAGTGTTTTCTCAGTTTTGATTAATGTTCTGACTAGTTCAATCGAGGTGTTACCTCTGAGTTGTTTTTAATAAACCTTTATATTTTGCTAAAGACCATTTTGAAGGCTACTTGAAACTTCACTTATCACTGCCTATACCTAAAGTAATGGTGCTGTATTTTCTTTCCTGATTTTCAAGGAGCGTATTTCAACTTTTCCTACTTCGTTACTCGCTTGGAAATGGTACCCTTATTAGCCTGTGGGGGCAACGCGCCTAAGACAGCAAGTCAAGACTATTGGTGTCACTCCAATGTGACATGCTTTTAATGTGGCAGAAGAACTTGTACTGAAATGTTCCCTTAGGATCCTCCCTGACTATGATATACAACCTTTGTCAAACACAAACTAGAGTTTATCATTCTGGCATGGTAGGCTTGCACTGAGGAAGAGTTCAAAAAGGACGATTTAAATATTTCAGTTTCTTTATTGATGCAACAAGAGAAAAAACCACAACACAGCAAAAAAGCAAGATAATTTTGCACAAGGTCCCCTCTTGGTAACTTGTTTCTAGAATTTATGTTACAGAGAACCACATGCTTTCGGATACTGATTGGAGAAAAACTAAAAAGTGAGATCATTTATTCACAGCCCATAGTCAATTTGAAACAACATTTACAACATGGCAGCAGAGGCATAATTAAAATTAAAATAGTTAAAATAATCTAAGAGGACCACATGCTTTCGGATACTGATTGGAGAAAAACTAACATATTGAGATGATGCCCACTCAAACGATTTCTCAGCTGAGTAGCGATGAGGCCAGCATGGGAGAACAAGCGTTCACTTGGAACTGAGGTGGCGACGCGCCTGGCATACACCTACCTAGGCCTGCGGCGCAGACACACGAGTCGGGCAAAAGGCAGAGTCGTAGATGGGCCTTCGGCTCCAAAGGATGCAAATTTTACCCCCGGGATTTTATGTTGATTAGTTGCCCCACCAGAGACCATTAAATATGTGAGAAACAACATTAAAATGGTTTGGGGCGAGGGGGCAAGAACTCCGGGAATCATGTGTACACCTGCCTGGGAATCATCACGATAAAAATTGATCGAAATCAACAGAAATCGTTTAAACTGAGAAGGAAACTAGCAGAACTGGTACAAATTAGTCGAAATAAGCGTTTTCTACCACTAGAAAACCAGAGAAATAAATATTAGCTGGCGGGAATCACCGGGAATCACTGGGAATCAAGTATTTCAGGAATCATGTGTACACTTCAAAAGGGAGTTATTGCCCCCTCGGTTTGGGGTCATTTTCGTGTGGAAATCGCCCTCTCGCGACTAAACGGTTAGAGATAAAGCCAAACGGATAAACTTTTGGCCCAAAGGGTTCTACTTTGACGAGTTACGTCTAAGAAAGATGTAAAAAGAAAAAAATGAAAAGTAATATTTTGGGTTTTTCGTTTTTTGATTTTTTGGACAGGTCAATTTTTAAGCTAGAGGGCTCCAAATCAATACAGTTCTTGCTTTTTAGGCTACACTAAAAATTTCAGGTACCTAGCTCAAACCGTTCTCGAGTTATCGTCTTTACAGACAAACACACAGACAAGAAACTTTTTGATCATCACTGGAGTAATAGGCCTCGCTATCGCTCAGCCAATGACATGTCTTCCAAATATTTTAGAAGTTACGGAAAGGTTTTATCACTATCCTAGCTTCTGAAATCTTGCGCGTTAAGTGATAATTGAGAAAAATGACTCAAGTATGAAATGTGTCGTTCCTATACAAACCCAAAGTTTCCGGAACTTATTTTTTGTTTGATTTGTTTAAAAAGGAACCTACCCACATAATTAATACATAGTTTTGATCACCAGACTCGTTTTAACTCATAAAAATAACCAGAAACAACTAGTTTAAAACTAGGGGCTTAACTGTGATGTAAGGCCTTAAAAACCGTACTGACCATGAAATATTCAGGCACGAACCAGTCTCGATGGATTCCTATTAGTCTTTCTATTTTTTCTCTCCGAAAGATTTCATCATAATTCACTTCTACTGTCAGGTACTTGGGTTCTTCCTTAACAATGGAGAAAACTACAAAATCACACTTATCAACTTTCATAATATCCATTGACATTTGGATCTGGTAATACCAAGCATTAGTAGCTTTCAATTCAAGAAGCCCTGTAACTTGGCTGCGTTTCAGGCAGAATCTTCCCA
>NW_026267185.1:74922-82875 GCF_000697945.3 Frankliniella occidentalis | reverse complement strand
ATGCCAGGCGCGTCGCTGCGTAACAGTGTTTCGTGAGGTATCGCGAAGCCTGTTACGCGAGACGTGGTCTGGCGTACATCTACCTTGTATTGGCTGAGCGATTAGCGAAGCCTATTACTCCGTCTGGTCGAAAAAAACTTTGTCTGTCTGCACGTCTGTCTGTCCGCACGATTACTCGAAAACGAGTTGAGCTAGCGACCTGGGATTTTCAGGGTCGTTTTGTACCATTAAAAGACAGGTCGAGTTCGAAGATGAGCATTCTAGCACAAAAATTGGATTTAAAAAAAAAACAACGGGTCCCAAAAATGACGTTTTTTGAAAATATTTTTGTATGGTTGTCTGTCTGTCCGCACGATAACTCGAGAATGAACTAAGAGAGCGATCTGGGATTTTCAGGGTCGTTTTGTATCATAAAAAGACAGATCGAGTTCGAAGATGAGCATACTAGCTCAAAAATTGACTTTTTAAAAAATCAAAAACAAAAGGTTGCAAAATATTTATTCTTTCCAAATATTTTTGTATGGGCTCCGACGAGGTAACTCGTGAAAGTAGAATCCTTTAACCGAAAATTTCGTCCGTTTTGCTCTATCTTGTACCGTTTTGGCGCTATGGCTCATTTCTTGGCGATAACAAGGTGAAAAAGACAAAATGGTCTAATAAATCGTATAAAAGGCTTCATGGCACAGAACTGAAAAGGGGACAATACTTAAACCACACATTAAGGGTCGAACCACACCCTCTTTTGGGCTTAAGCGTCCCTAGATTATCTAGTATCACTGAAACGTTGATTTTTACATAACAATCTGTCAAAATTCGAACTTTTAATGAAAACCGCTACCGAACAGCAGAAGTTTCTTATCCATAATTTTAGAGAATTAAGACCCCTACAAATGGTTTCAGTGTGTGAAATTTTGGGCCCCGAAGGCCCTGTTCGCCTATACCCTCCCATTTGCTCGTCCAGGGTGTCAGCGCCTCAGGCCTAGCTATATGTGCGCCAGGCGCGTCGCAGCGTAACAGTGTTTCGTGAGATATCGCGAAGCCTGTTACGCGAGACGTGGTCTGGCGTACTTATAGCTTGTTTATGGTCTCCTATAGGGTGACTCGTAAACCCTATGGACGAAAATTTCGTCCGTTTTGCTCTATCTTGCACCGTTTGGGTGCTAGGGGGCATTTCTTGACAAAAATGAGGTGAAAACAAATTGCACTTACACTTCTGTTAACTCGACAGCGCCGCAGGCCTAGCTACATGTGCGCCAGGCGCGTCGCAGCGTAACTGTGTTTCGTGAGATATCGCGAAGCCTGGTACGCGAGACGTGGACTGGCGTACATATAGCTAGTTTTCATCAGCATCAAAAACTGCTGTGCTCTAATCTGATCGAATCGAGTCGCCTAACCTGTCTCTCTTTTCAAAACTTCTGTAGTTAAACTCACTTCATATTTTTGATGCTGCAGCAATTTGTCGTTGGCATGTCGAATATGTAGATCTCAATCTTTATTGGCTGAGCGATTAGCGAAGCCCATTACTACACTGACCGGAAAAGTTTCATTCAGTTTGTCTGTTTGTCTGTCTGTTTGTTTGTCTGTCCGCACGATACCTCGAAAAATAATTGAGAAAGCGATCTGGGAATTTTAGGGTCGGTTATTTGTATGACAAAAAGACAGATCGAGTTTGAAGATGAGCATTCTAGCTCAAAAATTGACTCTTAAAAAAATCAAAAACCACAGGTTGAAAAATATTTTGTAACGCGTGAAAGTAGAGCCCTTTGGGCGAAAATTTTGTCCGTTTTGCTCAATCTTGCACCGTTTCGGCGCTAGGGGGCATCTCTGGACAAAAGTTTGGTGAAATTAACCAAATGTTCTATTGACCCTTAAAAATGGCTTTATATAAAAAAAATGTGTATACGCTCCTATTTGCTCGTCTCGGGTGTAAGCGCCGCAGGCCAGCTATATGTGCGCCAGGCGCGTCGCAGCGGAACAGTGTTCCGCGAGATATCGCGAAGCCTGTTACGCGAGACGTGGTCTGGCGTACATATAGCTAGTCGATATTTATGAACGCCGAACTTTGGATATGAGATCTGGTATATTTTTAACACTTGAATTCAATATTATGGGCTTAAAAGCAGTGGACACACTTGGAGATGATGTAGATTTACTGTTTGATTTACATTTCATGCTAAAAAGTTGAGTTTTTGATTTTACCCAAATTTTTATACTTTGACTAAAATGACCTCATATTTTGGTGTGTTATCACTACTATTTGCTCTGAATATCTATTCACTTAAGCTAGTGTGAGGTGTCACTTTATGATAAGATGGACAAACACATCTTGAAATAGATATTACAAACTTTTCCGAAGGTGGGTATCAGCAAACCCCTATGATGTATCATCAATTTCATTTGAGTTTCATTATCTGAGTAACATATTAAGGGGTTAAAAGCTCTGGATATACACAGACAATCAATAGAAATAGGAATTGAACTGAATTTTATTCATCTTCATTGTGTTTTAGTGCAAAATGCACTGAGATGGTTGTTTTATCCCTTGTCCTTTCTCCCTTATCTCTATATTGGCTATAAAAATCTGGTCCTGAGGTGGTTCAATAGGGTGTTCCAGGCAATCTAAAACGGAAGTAGGAAAAGAACAAACTCACTGACCTTTCTGTTTCCGAAATGGCTCTGATTGGGCGAGCAAATCACGTGCCTACGCGGCCTTTCAGGTATGAGAAACTGTCAGATCAGTTTCGAGCTCCCCTCCATATTTGAGAGGTTAGGATCGGACCAAGCTTCCATGGTAGTTTCTCATACCGAGCGAACGGAAACAGATAAATCGGTTGTTTTATTCTTTTTAGCCCGCCCTTCTGCTTTGAAAAAGCTATCCAGCGGGCTTATGCAAACGACCTCGTGTCTGTCTGTCTGTGTGTCTGTCTGTCTGTGTGTCTGTCTGTCTGTTCCACAAGGAGATGTGCTAGAGACTTCAAATTTTCAGGGGATCTCAAGGTTCACTCCCACAAAAAAAAAACGCCTACGGCAAATCCTGTCAGCCACCCCTAAGGGGCTGAAAGGGGGTATCTAAGAAAACAGAAAAGGCCAAAAAAGTTGGAAAAATTATTTGTTATTACGATCTCCCAAGGGGTAACTTGTTAAAGTAGAGCCCTATGGGCGAAAATTTCGTCCGTTTTGCTCTATCTCTCACCGTTTGGGCGCTAGAGTGAGTTTCTCTCTCAAAAGTGGCCCAAAAATAAATTTATTAATTTTTGAAAATATTGGATGGTCTCCTAAGGGGTAACTCATCACAGTAGAGCCCTTTTGCTCAAACCGTTAAGGCGCTAGAGGGTCTTTTCGACGAAAATAAGCGAAAAAATTCAAAACCCTGCATGCTTAGTCGGGGTGATAGGCCGTTGACGGGCCGTAGGCGCGTACCTTAATGTACATTTTCCCACTACCCGACTCGGGCGTCAGCGCCGCAGGCCAAGGTAGATGTATGCCAGGCGCGTCGCAGCGTAACAGTGTTTCGTGAGACGTGGTCTGGCGTACATCTACCTTGTTTTAAATAGGCTTCGCTAATTGCTCGTTCAAGTAGAGCCGCTGGACGAAAATTTCGTCCGTTCCGCTCTGTTTCTAACCGTTTAGGCGCTAGAGGGTCTTTTTTGTCGAAAATCAGCTAAAAATTGCCATTGAGAACAATAAGTTGTAGGAAATGGCTCTCCCCCACCTCCAAAAAACGTTTTCTAAGCAGAAAGGTGGGTTGTAGTCGCGGTGCTTCACCGTTACATCCCTTTCTCGAGTCTTTGGAGCAAACTCAAAGACGACGGGTCTAAGCGTGCCGAAGGCCCGCTGCATCATTCGATCATGTTCTTCAGCAAATCGCGTGACAGAAATGGTCGGGCCGCAGGCAGGCCAAGCAGGCCCGGCCCCTGCCGAACGGAATTGCTGGCAGAGCGAAGCGGAGCTGGCAACTTCGTTTGGCTGAAGGGCGGGCCTGCTTGTTACATTTTCTCTACTGCCAATGTTATTCAACGTGCAATTAAAAGAAGACGGCGCCGCAGAGAACGTCAAAAGGCGATCGGACTTTGTTGAAGCGTCACTGCGAGATCAAACAATGTTGAAGCGTCACTGCGAGATCAAACATTGTTGCAGCGTCACTGCGGGATCGGACAACGTTCTTAGGACCCACCGGACTGTAGGACAGTTGAGGACACACGGGATCCACCCATATTCCACTTTCCTTTGCATCATATTCAGGATGCAGTTTTTCAAGGTCTTCTGTGTAGACTTCCCCTGCGACTGGCTCCAAGGTACTGCCTCGCACCATGTCATCATTCTCAAAAGTGTCCAGACCCAACATGTGCTTTCTCATGAAGTTTTTTCTGCCATTTTCTGTTGAGAGCCCTAATATTCTCTTTGCGCTTGAGGCCGGAATCCTCACAGACCTCTCACAAAACCATATAATGCTCTGTGACTGCTTAAGAGTCAATGGAAAATGCAACGGCTGTGTGGTTGATAGTTGTCTGATGTTATTCAGATTCCACAACAGATAACTGCACATTTCAGCAATAACTGAAGTCATTTGCTCATCTGGGTAGCACTCATCAAGTGGAGGACTGTCCAGGAGTTGGTAGTACCACAGAAAGGGGGGTAGGGAAATCAACAATTAGACTTTGAAATTTTTCACTACTTGGTTTTCAGTTAGGCGAGGGCCGAAATGTCCTCTTCTGTAATAATTTGCCTCATTGTCGTATTTACCCCTCTCTCTAACTATGCCAGGCTGCCTGTTCACTGATGAGCCAGATGCAAGCCAATAGCATATTCGACCAGTGCAAATGACAGCTGTGAACAGAGAAAATCAGTTATTTAACAGTGAATAATTCTTTCCTATGTCTGTTACAAGCAAAGCTATATCGCTGCCAAGAAATTCAGTGCGAGGGGAGCTTTCTATGCTATATGGAGGCAAGAGAAAGATTAACTTGGGATCAATTCAAGTTTTACACGGGTCTCACCAAGACAATGTTTGAGATTTTATATACATTTCTTGGAGAGGATGAAGTTTGTGGCTCTTTGAAGTACAAATATAACGACAAGACTCCCAAGAGGGAACAATTCATAGGTGATTTGTTTCCCAAAGATAAACTTTTCATGACACTGCTACGATTAAGAAGAGGGATCCCAAAGAAAGACTTAGGAGTGCTATTCAACGTTCATAGCAGCTGGGCAGCCAGAGTGGTGTGCGTATGGGTACGCTTCATGAGTTTGCAGTTCAAGTTGTTTGAAAGCAGCATGTTCCCCACAGCTGATGCTCAAAATTCCCCGAAGCCAAAGTGTTACGAGAAGTTTCCTAAATTACGTGGGATAATTGATTCAACTGAGTTCAAGATTCAAAGACCCATACATATACAGCTACAAAGCGACACCTACTACAAAATAGTGACCATTTCTGAGACAGTCTTTCATTCTGAGAACTCTACCATACCATAGTCTTCAACAGTTGTTGGAAAATTCGTGTGTACCTCCTAAAAACTACAAGTTCCCCTTCTCTTCGGATATGAAAAAAGGCAAAGTAGAGCGGCGATTTGTAGGCCACCAGCACCTGGAAAATTTGAATGGTTGACGTTCCCCGACATGGATCAGGGGCTTTACTGCAAATATTGCGTTTTCTTCGGGCGTTCTGAAGGGGGCAGAGGCAAAGGGAAGCCTGGAATCTTAGTGAACAGCCCACTCACTAAATTTGCAAGTTGACGGGTGCTAATGGCGATTTGCAAGAACATGCCAAAAATCACTATCACACTAATGCTGTTGAAGCTGGGAAAAAAATTATGTGGTTAATAAAACATCCCGATGAAAACATTCATAGCCAACTTGATACACAACATAGCAGGGAAGTAGCTGAAAACAGAGAAAGACTTATTTGCTCTATTGAAAATGTTATTTTTTTTAGGAAAACAAGGACTCCCCCTCCGAGGGCACAGAGAAAAACTAGATGACTTAGATGATTGTGACTCTGAAAATAAGGGAAATTTCTTTGCATAATGTCATTCAGAAAATGAATTGGAGATGAGAAAATAATCAAGCACTTTGAATCTGGCAGAAAGAGAGCCCTATACTATAGCAAGACGATTCAAAGTGATTCAATAACAGCATGCGGAGAAGAAATAACCGAAGTAATTGTTAACAGAGTAAAACAAAACAAGTATCACAGTGTTATATTTGATGAGACAACCGACATGAGTCGCACATCACAGCTCTCTTTCTCTCCGTGCGATACCCGTATTTAGATCAGAAGAAAAATCAAATGACTATATATTCTTTATGTTTAGTCAAAAGGTTTTTAAGGTACTATCTGCTAAAATTGGACCCGCGCAGTTTTGAGATTGTCTATTGTTTGTCAAACAGTCCTAAAACTTGACTTTTTGCCATTGTTTTCAACATATCCACCTCTAGGGCCGAAACAGTGAAAGATACGGCAAATCCGAGGGTAGTTCCTTATTCAGAATGTGTTGTTTTGGGGGAATACTTCCTCTGACATTTCACGATTGGACGCCTCCTTATACGCCTTTAAGTGCAACGTGGTCATTTTCACCGTCGAAAAGAGCACTCTTTTACTATCGGAAGTACTTAAATGTGATAAAATAACGGCAAAGCAAGTACTTGCCGAGTTTGCTACCAAGTATTCAGCTTTTCTAAATACGCCGGAATCAAATCTCCTCCAAAATATGAAAGTAAATAAAACAAGCAGGCCCGCCCTTCCGTCAAACGCAGTTGCCAGCTCCACTTCGCTGCGCCGGCAACTCCGTTCGGCAGGGGCCGGGCCTGCTTGGCCTGCCGGCGGCAGGCGGCAGGCCCGACCATTTCAGTCTCGCGACTTACTGAGGAACGTAACCAAATAAATAATGTGACCGGTAAATCACTTTGCTATTTGAGTAAACCGAGGGGGCAATAACTCCCTTTAAATGTGTACACATGATTCCCAAAAACCTTGATTCGCAGTGATTCCCTTCCTCTCAAGTTCATTCCTTAGGTTTTCTAGTGGTAGACTAGCTATATGTACGCCAGATCACGTCTCGCGTAGGCTTCGCGACATCTCGAAGCACTGTTACGCTGCGACGCGCCTGGCGCACATATAGCTAGGCCTGCGGCGCTGACACTCAGGACGGGGTAATAGGAGTGTATGTACAATTTTTCGAAATTAAGTCTTTGTAATCGACCATTTGATCATTTTCACCTCATTTTTGCCAAGAAATGCCCCACGGGGCTCTCTTTTGACGAGTTACCCCTTAGGAACCCATAAAAAAATATTTGATAAAAGTACATATTGCGACCTGTAGTTTTTTGATTTTTTAAAAAGCCAATTTTTGAGCTAGGATGCTCATCTTCGAACTCGATCTGTCTTTTTATGATACAAAACGACCCTTAAAATCCAAGGTCGCTATCTCAATTCTTTCTCGAGTTATCGTGCGGACAGACAGACAAACAAACAGACAAACAGAATGAAACTTTTCCGGTCAGTGGAGTTATGGGCTTCGCTAATCGCTCAGCCAACTTGCTATATGTACGCCAGACCACGTCTCGCATAACAGGCTTCGCGATATCTCACGAAACACTGTTACGCTGCGACGCGCCTGGCGCACACATAGCTAGGCCTGCGGCGCTGACACCCAAGACGGGGTAATAGGAGTGGATATACAATTTTTCGAAATGAAGTCTTCTTAACGATTTATTCGACCATTTCATCATTTTCACCTCATTTTTGCAAAGAAATGCCCCCTAGCACCTAAACGGTACAAGATAGAGCCAAACGGATGAAATTTTCGCCCGCGGGGCTCTACTTTGACGAGTTACCCCTTAGGAATCCAAAAAAAAATATTTGACTAGCTATATGTACGCCAGACCACGTCTCGCGTAACAGGCTTCGCGATATATCACGAAACACTGTTACGCTGCGACGCGCCTGGCGCACAT
>NW_026267185.1:74001-74592 GCF_000697945.3 Frankliniella occidentalis | reverse complement strand
TCCGGTCAGTGGAGTAATGGGCTTCGCTAATCGCTCAGCCAATAAAAATACATATTGCGACCTGTAGTTTTTGATTTTTTAAAAAGCCAATTTTTTAGCTAGAATGCTTATCTTCGAACTCGATCTGTCTTTTTATGATACAAAACGACCCTGAAAATCCCAGGACGCTATCTCAATTTTTTCTCGAGATATCGTGCGGACAGACAGACAAACAGACAAATAAACAAACAGAATGAAACTTTTCCGGTCAGTGGAGTCATGGGCTTCGCTAATCGCTCAGCCAAAAACGCTTATTTCCCTTAATAACCGTCGCAGAACGGACTTTCTTGCATGGGGGCGACGAAATTAGAGGCGACTACGAATATTTTTTGCAATTAGTACGCATCTTCATAGGCTATTCCGCTCTACGCGGTAAGAAGAACACAAGAATCACAAAAGCCGAGAGTGGGGGGAGCGCGGGCGGGTGGGGAAGCCGCCTCGCTACCCCCACCCTCGGCTTTTGTGATTCTTGTGTTCTTCTTACCGCGTCGAGCGGAATAGCCAATTTAGCATGATATTTTCACTCTAAATATCGAGATTGAAATTCGGACG
>NW_026267185.1:63585-73951 GCF_000697945.3 Frankliniella occidentalis | reverse complement strand
GCTACCCCCACCCTCGGCTTTTGTGATTCTTGTGTTCTTCTTACCGCGTCGAGCGGAATAGCCTATTGGCGAGTGCCCCCCTGGTGGTGTTCCCTTTAGACCGCCAATCGCCCTGAATTCTGCTCGTTTCATGGTGCGGGTCATATATTGCCCCTCCATATACGTCTTTGCACGTTCGGGTTAGTATAGTTAGGTCTACGATACGCTAAATTGTACATTCGGGTGTCCTAATACTTTTCCATTTTTTACGGCCGCAGGACAGTTTGTCATTGAAGATGACATGCTAAACAAAATTCGAGACCTTTGTCTCTTTATTGTCAGAACATATCTTGAGCCGTGGTTTACGGTCACTGTTCCTAGTATTGCTCCTCGAACTGACCTGCAATTGCTGAAAGATATGCAAAAGTACCCTCACTCAGAAATAATTTCTGAACTAGCTTGCAAAGCGTTTGTAAACCACCTCTGGTATTTGTCCCCGTATTGTGTGGCATTAGCCTTTTTCGACGAGGGAGTCAGAGAGGACACCAAACGTAAAATGGTTGAGAATCTAATGCGCCCTGCGCGAGAAAAAGAAGCCCCCCAGCGTCCAAAAATCAAGAAGTTTGAGGAAAACGCCGATCTACCTGACTTTGTCAACCCCCATACTGCTAATTTTTAGACGATCCAGTCTATACCAGCAGGTTTGGCGCGCGGGGGAGCGGTGCGTTATGCTGTTCGTCCCAACTTCCCCCGCCCGCCAACAATCACTACTGTGCGCTAGGCCACGCCCCGTCCAGGCGCTCCCAGCCCCATAAACAATATACACTTAACACTCCTCCAAGCCGTCCAAGCCTGGCCTGAAGGTGGCCCAGGCGAGAGCACAGGGCACCCGAGGCCTCGACCCCAACGACGAGCACCTCTGGTAGCTCGGTCTATCGCTCGTCCACAGTGAGGGCGATCACAACAACGCCGCTCGCCCAACAACTGCCTGGTCTCACAAGGGAACTCATAAAGTGTTAGTCCCCGACGAGGTCCCCGATTTTGTTCCGCCTTGGGGGTTTTGTAGGGTCAGCGTCAGCAAAGACGAACGACATCAACGCATAAGGCCGTGAATCTCAGAACAATTGTCGTAACTCTGGTTCAAGAACGCAATAACGCATTTAATTCCTAACAATAATTTTGTACTAGCTTTATTTCTTTTATTGGGATGGTCTATTTGTTAACATGAAATGTTTTATGCGAAAAGTGTGGAAGACTAAGGTATATAATTAACAGTTATTTTTACTACATTTTTTAAAAATTTGGATCGTCTATGTGTTAACACAAAGTGTTAACGTTTTTTTCTATTATGAACATACCAACTGGATTTTTAAGCTTACCACCCTCTGACTGGCCAAGTCATGCCGACTACCAGGCAGGCTTAGAAATCGTGCAAAGTCTGCACGTTGTGAATGACGTCAGTGAAAGGGCAGTGAATCTCACCACAGAGTACAACGAAAGTAAGCTGACCAAGTCAGAAGAAAGCTTTCAAATTTGCTACTGGTACAGTACTCTTCATCTAGAATCGTATTATACCTTATTAGTACTTAATAACTACAAATTTATTCGTACTTATTGCAGGTGATGCACAAAATCCGACAAGAAGACTCAAAATCCTCATTAACCTTACGGCATTATGTCAAACCAGAAATAAAAACATGACTAGAGTCGAAAATCAACGTCACATTCATTGCGATTCCCTGCTTTCCGCTTTGCACTCCCGTTTGAATCGCGCGGGCGCCGCGCCGCTCCGCGCCATCCCGCTCGAGCTCCCTACCCTCCGGCCATGGTTCCCCCACCACCGCTCCGGCGGGCTGGCGGCTGGCGCGCAGCGCCACTGTTCGAACGACGCACGGCCCGGCCGCGGCATGTTTCACACCATTTCGCGGTGTTCGCGTTTCCGCTACCTGGCACCGGGCACATATTTAGGAAGGGCATGAGGTGGCCTTTCTATCCGTGAAAGAAAAAAGTATGGTTCTCGTCGCTACTTCCCGCAAAATGAGAGAACGTCGACTGCGACGTTTAGGCCCCTGGAGACGCCCGGTCAGTCGTGAGCTCGGACTCGCCATGTCGGATGTGAAGTAGGACCCATAGGGTCACAGTTCAGACCCGAGCCGTCCCCTCTGACCCCACCGTGTCAGCACGGCAGAGCCGACAAGGTGTCATGTCGGCGCGCGTCAATTTCGAGCCCGCTCGGAAAATCGCGATGCGGGTCGGGTAAACGTTATCGCACAGGGCCCAAACTTTGCACAGGGTCTCTACTAGGTCTAATCTATCATTAAATGTGCGTACCTCCGAAATCGCTGACTTCGAGTACCAAAATGAGATGACCTAGTGTCCGTGCCGCAGGCCTAGCTATATGTACGCCTCACCACGTGTCGCGTAACAGGCCGCGCGATATCTCACGAAACACTGTTACGCTGCGGCGCGCCTGGCGCTCATATAGCTAGACCTACGGCGCTGACACCCGAGGCGAGTTAAGGAGAGGTTTGTAAAGTTATGTCGATTCTATTGAAGTAATTAAATTTTATGTTTATTTCGTAACTTAGTTCAACAGAGGTTAAAAAGGTAGCATTTTCAGTAAACCACCGCCTCATAAACAGATTACAGGAATTACCTAATCTTCATTGTATAGTACACCCAGCACAGCAGGGTCTTGTCACAAGTACTTTGCCTAGGCAAAAGGGCATTTTGATGAGTACAGGACAGGAAATCAAGAGTTTTTCTTTTCCTTGAAGTGTAGAACTCTGATTCTTGTGAAACGTTCTTGTGACACAAATTTTACTCGTGTAGAATTAAGAACAATGCAGGATTGATTTTGAAATGATTTTGTTTCACAAGGAGGGCTCACAGACTAAATTTAAATGACGGAGCAAAAACGAAAGAAAATTAAATCCTGTTTTTCGCATATGTGAGATGCTAGCATCAAGGCTGGTAAGGTCAGGTAACGTCTCTTTTCACTCAAGGGGGGTTCATATGTGGACCGTTCAAAAAAATTATGAAAAATGCTGTTCATAGCGTTCTGGGAACGGGAATCAGACCACGGGTCCCAGAATGGCGCATATTTTAACAGATAATACTTCAGATGTTAGTTGTGCCCTAATAACGCCTATAGGGGGTGTGTCAAAATAAGAGGCAACCGTGGTGTCAATACGCGTGGCGTCGGCGTGCTCGGAGGGTTCCCAATGATGCAATCGGGTGCCCGGACAACGACGCCGACGACCTCGGGACTACCAGGTTCGCAGACAGCGTGTCTGAAAACCTCCAGTTAAATTTGAGGTGAATCGGAGATGTCATGGGGGTGTCATCGGCGTGCTCGGGACGGGAGGTCCCCGATGACGCCCCCAGGGTCCCGCGTGACCTCGGCACTGAGAGATTCGAACTCAGAGTGCCCGAAAACCCCCTGATGTCAATTTTAAGCTAGTTTTAAGTCGTTCTAGTTCTCAAGTTGCGGTCGGTCCGGTTGGGTGACCCGCCTCTTCTTTTGACGCAACCAGGGGCAGACAACGGTGCTGGGTGTGCACTGGGAGTGTGTAGCAACCTAGCCGGTGAATTCCCTCCGGAAGTTTCACTCTGAAATGAAATAATCAGAGAAAACTGAGACAGGCCAAAAAACGTCCTCCGCCATCTTGGGTTTGTTTCGGCACATACGCCCTACAGCCTAAACGTGTGTTTGCAAGCGGTGCTCGGAACTACGTCAGTCTTCTCTCGGGGCGTAGAAGTACGTGTCTTTGCGTTGTAGGTATCGAAGTCTCAATAGAATGTTTTCTCTGAATCAATAAAAAATTCTAGCATCCCCCAGCGAATGGAATTTTTCCATTGATTCAACCGCTATGGCGTCAATTCAACCGAACCCTTCCCTGGGTGCAGCCTTTGTTAAGTCCTAGTGCCGTGTCTTGGAGTACGCAGCGTGACAATGTAAAAGCTGTACCTACTGTTCCGACCTTAGATGTACTTCATAAATTACGTGTTATTCGTGGTTCACTTAAATTCTATATAAGGGTAAAAGTGACTTTAACTGAATTAACCTTTAATTAGTAAAACCTTAAAAGTACCATTTCCAAAGAGATAGTCCATATGTCGGACTGCAAATTCCAGCATTCTTCTTGAGGCAAATATGTTGCTGTGTGACCCATCCGCTGAATTAACTGAGGCGGCATAAATGTTGTCCTCACTATCTTGGGTCATTGTGATGACTCGGTTTTGACGCCTTTAAATTTCTGATAGCTCCTACAATGTGTCAGGGGGCTCAGGGTAGATGGACCTCCTTGCCCTTTGCAACGATGGCCGCATTCGAGCCAGAGTGACCATGCATTTCACCTCAATATATCTGCCATAAAAATTGAAAATGTTTTAACCTAAGCAGGACTCTAACGGAACACCCTCGTACTTACGGCCGTCTTTCCTGAATAATAAGATCTCGCAAACACACATACTTCACTGTTCGACTCCTTTCAGGAATTCTGTGGTGAAGCTCTCTCTCTGAGCAAGCTCATGGATACCTGGGGGGTGGTAGTGGATCTCCACCTTTCTGATGAAACAACGCCCAACAGCATAGATGGACCGCCTGCAGCACTGTCTTCCCTCATACTTCTCACATTTGAAGTCAAATGTCCTGTCCACTCCGGGCCTTCCTCGATATTTTTGGTAAACATACCAATCGTTAATATGGTAAACGAAAGTATCTGGTGGTGTATCTAGTTGTTTAGCAGGTAATCAATGCCAAAGCACCGCCATAGTCCGGGCGTCGCGCCGCACACCTACTGACTGACCGAAAAACTGACAACAATCTTGGTACTAAAAACTGCATAAAAAAAAAGCAGGCACGCCCTTCCGCCAAACGCAGTTGCCAGCCTCACTTTCGCTCCGCAGGCAACTCCGTTCAGCAGGCGCCGGGCCTGCTTCGCCTGCCGGCGGCGTTTGCAACAAGCAGGCCCGCCCTTCCGCCAAACGGAGTTGCCAGCTCCACTTCGCTGCGCCGGCAACTCCGTTCGGCAGGGGCCGGGCCTGCTTGGCCTGCCGGCGGCGATGGTCGGGCCTTCGGCCCGACCATTTCAGTCTCGCGATTTACTGAAGTGCATCATCAAATAAATAATGTGACCGGTAAATCACTTTGCATATTTGAGTAAAAATAAAGCGTCCTGTGGGGGGCCTGCGGCCCTAGAAATTTGCTCCTTGGACATGACAAAAGACTGTAACGGGGCAACACCGTGACTACACCCCACCCTTCTGCGTTGCTTACAAAATATTAACCCACGCAGTTTCTAGATTGTATATTGTTTGTCAAACAGTCTTAAAACTTGACTTTTTGCCATTGTTTTCAATATTTCCACCTCTAAGGCCAAAACAGTGAAAGATACGGCAAATCCGAGGGTAGTTTCTGATTCAGAATGTGTTGTTTTGAGGGGGGCACTCCCTCTGACATTTTACGATTGGACGCCTCCTTGTACGTCTTTATGTGCAACGTGGTCATTTTCGCCGTATTTTCGTCGTAAAAAGCACTCTAGCGCCCAAACGGTGCAAGATAGAGTCAAACGGACAAAATTTTCGCCCAGAGGACTCTACTTTCACGAGTTACCCGTTAGAAGACCATAAAAAAATTTTTTTTTCCTAGTCTTTGGACCAACCCCTATTTCTTTGTTACCCCCTTTCACCTCCTTAGGGGTGGTTGCCAGGATTTGCACCAGGCGTTTCGTTGTCCAGGAGTGACCCCTAAGATACCCTGAAATTTGTAGACATCTAGCTCATCTCCTTCCTCTTACACGGACGACGGACAGACGGACGGACAGACAGACACGAGAGCGGTTGCATAAGCCCGCTTTAATGCTTTTTGAAAAGCAGAAGGGCGGGCTAAAAAAAGGGGTTACTTCCCCACCATTTCGGCCCATGATAGTGGCTCATCGCATCACATCCAGCTATATCTTGTGTGCCATGTCTTGTCCATTCTCATTTTCAGCTCCTCCTCAGGTGTCATTTTCCTGTGCTTGCCACTGCAGTGCTCCACCAAATGCAACCTGTGTGCCTCTGAAGTCCTGTCGGTCTCTCTCGGCACAGGCTGCACATTAAGAATCTGCAACATATGAAAGAATGATATTAGCAACACGTCGATAACGACCAACCAACAAAAAACACCGCTCATACAGTGAACGTTGAATCAAATACACTGTGAACTCACCGGCGAAAAGGGGTGCGTGCGTGCCTTGCGCTCTGCACGGTTTGGAGTCGCAGGGACCGATCCTTTCTTCCTTGGGGGTTCATCCTCATCCCCTTCGTCGTCCTCTTGCGCCTGCATCTGTTTCCTCTTCGATTTCGTTAGGTACCTGTCACGCACCGACATGAAGAGCGTGTTTGTAGCACCCAGTCGCCTCTGGTCCTGCCTAACTGACTTCCGCTCAACCTTGAACGACGACTGCGACTGCAATTTATCACGCCAGTACCTCTGCAGAGAACAATCATATTTCGTGACGAGGGCGACGGCCGGCGCGTCCCACTCGCCTCTGTACACTATCCTGCAATCGCAAACAAAGACATTAATTGCGTTTTTCTACCCCTATCTCCCACTCCCACCCCTCTCCTTCCTCACTCGCATATGGTGACAAAGTACCCACAAATCTGTTGCAACCTCCTGCATCTTGTTGCGGATTGCCTTGATTACTTTTACCTTCTGCTTGTGGTTCAGTGGCACCTGGTGATCCAATGCAAGCTGCACAACCGCGGGACACTTCGGAAGTTAAAAATTAAAATCGATCCTGCCCAAGGCGGGATCCCGCCGCCTGTTCCAGGCCTCCGACAGCTCAGGGCTTGCCACTGACGTACTACTTCTGCGTCCCCAGGAGTCACTCCCGCCAAACCTGCAACAGAAATTTCCTTCACTCACAACCACGTACAATAAAAACATACACCTCCCAAATTCTGCAACTCACGTTCTGGTGTCAGAAAGACGTCGGCTTCATCCGGCAGGTTGAACAGGTCCTGCATGGTCAGCGCAAAGCGTTAGTAGTAAGAGGGGCCCATTCTGCTGGTCGGCCATCTTGGATCCCATTCTGCCGGTCGGCCATTTTGGATCCCATTGTGCCGGTAAGCAAAGCCGATCTTATAAGGCCCTAACATAACCTAACCTAACGAAGGGGTGGGTCTTTTGAGCCCCTAACATAACCTAACCTAACGAAGGGGTGGGTCTTTTGAGCCCCTAACATAACCTAGATCTTATCATCCCCTAACTTAACCTATCGAGGATTGGCTGAGGGGCGTAAGTGACGGGGCCTAGCCCATCGAGGATTGTCGGAGGGGGTGGGTCTTATCAACCCCTAACATAACCTATCGAGGATTGACCTAAGGGCCTAAGGGATGGTGGCGTAACCTAACCCATCGAGGATGGAGGCTACACGTTCGCACAAGTTCGGGGGTGCGACGGGTCTCAACCTGGAGCCGCCCCTGCGACGGGTCTCAGCCTGGACCCGCCCCTGCGACGGGTGTCAACACGTACGCCTGGACCCGCCCCTGCGACGGGTGTCAACCTGGTCCCGCCCTTGGACGAGGTATGAACACGTTCGCCTGGACCCGCCCCTGCCGGGAGGTGGGCGGGGTGGACTCTCACCAGGTCTGAACACGTTCGCCTGGATCCGCCCCTGTGGGGGAGAGGGTCGTTGGGATGCGAGTAGATCGGGTAAGTGAGCGTTTCGAATTTGAAATTTCGCGCTGCGCTCCGCGCGCCCTCTAGCGCCCAGGTGGCGCGGGCCGGAGGCGGCAGTTACCGTGGTTACCGGGGGTGGAGGGGGGCGGCGGCGGCGGCGCCGCCGCCAGCGCCCCGCCGCTCGTCACAACGCCCTGTGACTTCGCCCTGTGTTGCGCAATCCTCTCTCTCGGCAAGCCAATGGACCTCATCAAAGCAGCGTATGGAGGAGGGGACTCCTCATTAGAGGACGAGTCCTTCGTTTTAAGGCTGTCTGACAGTGCGTTAGAAGAAGATATCAATCTGGTAAGTACAGTGATATCCTTGTGTTCGCCGCCATGCAGTTCCTCGAGTCCGATCGTTGTCGCCGTGAAGCTACCGAAGTTCGTTATTTTTTCGCGCGCCGAATCTGCTGGTGAGTCTGTGTTATACATACTAGCACTTTGGTGTTTTGTGTGCGCTGTTTCTTAAGCTTGCACCTTTTTCTAGAATCACGAGTGCTTATGTATCGCAGTCCGTTCTTTTCTTGTGTGCACCTAACCTAGAAGCTTGAGCTCACGTTTCTCGCGCTCGTGCGCTGTAAATACTTCTCTATGCCATGTTTTCTCATGATTTCTGTCTTTTTAATGTACGAATTGTGTATGAGCGAGTGTGATTTTCTTGTGGCGCGGGTGCCTTAACCTCTCTTGCTTGGCGCTTCGCGCCAAACCTGTTGCTGTGCTCTTGTGTGTGATTGCGTCATAGCTCGGTGAATGCTCAAATCATAAAATTTCGTCCATTTATTTGCTGATTTCACTTGGCGTCGCGGTGGGCGTCCGTTTTGGGCCCCGCCAGAATGGCTCGCCACGGGCCTTTGTTCTTTCCCGCTCTCGTCCCTCGTCCCTCGAGCGTTCGCAGATGGCTGAGAGAAAGGAGGTGATGCAATCGGCAAATGAATGGTTGAATTTTGGCTTAAAATAGTGATCGAAACGATTTTGTGTCATTCCCTGCGTCGCAACACGTCTGTTCCTGTCGGTGTTGGTCGGGGGAGGGGGAGGGAGGGAGGCGTCTTCTCGGAACTCGCCGGCACGAGCGTGGGAAGGGAGCACCGCTGAGCGCTCGCCTCGGCGAGGCCCTGATTCGTCTCGAAGGACATCGGTGTCCTGGTGGGCAGTGCACCCACCCTCTCGTCGTGATCCTGGAGCAGCTTGCGCCCGACGTCGGCGAGGGCAGTCAGCAGTGAGGCCGCGGGAAAGGGGAGGGCGGCCGGGGCTCGGAGCTGGTGCGCCTGATGGTGCTCCTCGGGGAGTCGTTCGTCGCGTCGTCTCGTCCTGGTGCAGGTCGTGCCCGTGCAGAGGGTCGTGTGCTCGCCCTGGCTGAGCACCGCGTCGACGCCCTGGACCTGTGTGCGGCTCGCGCATGGCCGTCCTCGTCGTGAGTCTCTCCATCGCGCGCGGTGCTGCGCCTGGCGCCGTGCCTGACGTCCGCGGTGTGTGCGTGTGTGAGTGCATGGGCATGTGTGCGTCGCGCGCCCTACCGTTTTGGGCGTGCACACGTGTTGAACAGAAACTAACATCCGTTTGTGACCGTCTTTTTCAGGAGTATGACATGGTGGTTGTTGGGCCACAGGCCACCTCGACCCCGTTGGTGAACGCCCAAGCGTCGCCGGCGAGCCCACCACCCCCGCCTCCGCCGAGCCCGGAGGCTGTTGTTGTTGCCGTCGCTGTGGCCGCGCAGGAACCGGCCGTAGAGGTGTGTGTTTGTCTGTGTGTGTGTGTGTGTGTGTGTGCGCGCGCGTTCAGCTCCTAACGCAAGCTCTTCATGTTGCAGGCGTGCGTCAGGGTGCCAACTGCGCCGGTGGCGCCACCTACCCCTGCAGCACGGGCCCCAGTGGCGAGTGCACCCTTAAACCCTTGCTACGCCTTTTTGCCGCCGCCCGAAGTCCAAGGCCAGCTGGAGGACGTCGTTGCTGCGATCCCCGCACCCCCCGCACCGGCCCAGGCCCAATTGGTGAGTTTCAATGCTCTTGTAAGGGTTGTAACTTGTGTTGAGGTGAAAGACCAATGGTGTATGTTCTCGATTACAGATTGATCCATTGCCCATGAGGGGTCGCGGTGGCCGGGGAGCCCGTGGTGGGCGTGGAGGTGGTGGCCGGGGAGCCCGTGGTGGGCGTGGAGGTGGTGGCCAGGGTGGCCATGGAGGAGCCCGTGGTGGTGGGCGTGGAGGTGGTGGCCGGGGAGCCCAGGGTGGCCATGGAGGAGCCCGTGGTGGTGGGCGTGGAGGTGGTGGCCGGGGAGCTCAAGGTGGCCATGGAGGAGCCCGTGGTGGTGGGCGTGGAGGTGGTGGATGGGGAGGCCAGGGTGGGCGAGGAGCCCAAGGTGGCCATGGAGGTGGTGGCCGGGGAGCCCAGGGTGGGCGAGGAGCCCAAGGTGGTCATGGAGGTGGTGGATGGGGAGGCCAGGGTGGGCGAGGAGCCCAAGTTGTGCGTGGCGGCCGAGGCCGAGGCCTCCGGTTTGGGCGTTGGGTATGGAGCAGGGGGTTTTGGTAGCTCTTTTGTATTTTTTAAAGTTTTGTATTTTCCATAAATAATCATGTGTCATGCATCTACTTGTTATCATTCTCCTTACTTGGAAGCAATTCCTATCCTTGTACAATTTTGACGAACTTGATGTGACGATAAATTTTATTTAAAGATTG
>NW_026267185.1:58250-62205 GCF_000697945.3 Frankliniella occidentalis | reverse complement strand
TGAGCCTCTGGCGGGGAATTCAAATCAATGTTCCCATAAAGCATTTGTGGCTCTGAGGGGAGCTGACTCATAGAAATATCCAGGTCATTGCTCGTGTCCTCTCCAAGGTCCAGGACAGGCTTTTTGAGTAAGCCTTCCTTGTTCGGTAGATGGAAGATCCACCGTTTTGCGGGAGGCTCAAGGAGAGCCTCGCTCGCTTGGCGTTTGAAACTATAAGAGGCCATGGCTCTAGCGCTGAGTGAATCGTATGACTGATCACACTCAAATGATGCCTTCTGAGGGAAAGCCCGGCGCTTTATACCCCGGAGCCGAGTCGAGCAAATGATTTTAGACCAATCACAGCACAGTAGCGCTGATTTTAGGCCAATCACAGCACAGTAGCGCTGATTTTAGGCCAATCACAGAGATTCTCTCCAGTTCAGACATGCTCGCCCTCCCCTCCTCCCCTCCCTCCTCCCACTCCCTCCTCCTTTTCCCCTCCCTCCCTCCTCTCCTCCCCCGCCGTGGGCGAACACGCCGCGCCGTCGAGGAAACCGACCGGGGCCGCGAGGAAACCGACCGGGCCGCGAGGAGCTGCCGCACGCCGTGATGTTCATGGTCATGGAGTACACCTCCCCGTCCACGCACCCGGGCCGCGAGGAAGTGGAGTGGGGGACCGCCCGCCCCGCCGCGCCGCCCGAGACCGCGCCGTGGTGGAGCAACCAGTCCGACACCAATGCATGGCCGGCTGCCTACCCTGGACCCGCCAGGCGCCTCACCATAGCTTCTGCGTCTATCCATCGTGACGCCTGCTGCAGGACAAACCAGTTCGACACCAGTGCGCGGCGGTTGCCTACCCCGTGCCCGTCAGGCGCCCAACCATCACTTATGCGACTGCACCGTGACGCTCTCTCGTTACCGAGTGAAACAATTAGACGACAAGTGATCGGATCCCTCTCCCGACACTAAGTTTTTGTATGAGTCTTTCACGAACTCAGACAAGATGTCAGATTGGCCGAGGGGAATAACGCGTGGTCCTCAACGAATAGGAGGACTCGGGTTCGATTCCCTCCGCCAATCTAACATTTTTTTTTTCTCACAAACATGAGTTGTTTTTTTTTCTTCAGCATTTCCATGCGCGCCCAGGAGGCATGCTGACACGCTCGTTAGAATTTTTTTTGCGGTAAATCCTTCCCCCTCGAAAGAGGCCTATGCAAAACCGTATATTTTTTTAAAGTGATTTTAAGCTTATTTTTTTACTTTTTTTGGGCTTTCATTTTTTTTATTTACACCATGTCAAACTCATACCACATTCCTATTTTGCACGCATTAACACATGCACAGCTGAGGCTAGGGAACACGCCATGTTCTGTACCATGAAAGGGCACAACATATTGAGGCAATGTTTTCAATTTAGGACAACCCAGCCTCTCTATGTTAATAACAATGGTATTGGGCAAAATGAGTCTGAGTAATTCTCTCTTTTCTTCGCCCTTTACATAAAGGTATTGGAAACTTGCCGCCATTTGACGAATGACGTCAGGGTATTTGTCATAAGGCACAGTTCCATTCTCCCATTTAAGACCATTGATATGGTTAAATATGACTCTGTTCGTTTTACGAACGTCTTCTGGGAGTACATCAGAGCTATAAGGTGCTTCGAAAATCACCGTGCGACTGCTATCTTTTTCTGCGTTAAACACAGAAAACTCTTTGACTACGAGTCGCCCATCAGCTCCTCTGAGCATTTGCAAATCGCAGAATGCGTGAGCCATGATGGCTGGGATACCTACTACTGAAAAAACGACGGGGTGTGACTAAATTACGGCATAAGATCATCTCGAGAGCTAAGAAATTTAAGCATGGTGTATTTTTTTGTCACTACCCCTCATCACAGATTCTTTTTTAATTCAATACCCTCAAAAAAAATTTAAAATATTTTTTTGTCACTACTCCATGACTTTTTTTTCGTGAATACTCCATGACATTTTTTTTTTGTGAATACTCCATGGCATTTTTTTTCGTCACTACCCTCAAAAAATTTAAAATATTTTTTATGTCACTACTCCATGACTTTTTTTGTGAATACTCCATGATATTTTTTTTTGTCGCTACTCCATAATGCCAGATTTTATTTTTTTCGTTTGCAACACGTTTGCGACCCTGGGATAACACATGTACGTTTTTTTCCAAACATGTGTTTGAAAAGTTTTCGCACTATCTCGTCATTTTTAATGGGTCAGATGTAAAAAGTTTATGTACAAAGGAGTGGAGGGAATACCCATGTGCTCTGTGTACAAGATACAGTACGCAGTATTCTCCACACACCATAGAATCGATAGCCTGTAGACTCGTGTGATTATATGTCCATTTTTTACAGAGTCTGTTCAGAAATCTTTTGTGATGAGACACGAGCGGGGGAAAACCATAGGAGTCCCAGTATTCGCCCACCCCATGTTTATCAATGTAAAAGGCTACCCAATGTTGCCCTGGCTTGGATATGGGGTCTGTATTGCAAATAAGTAGAGCAGGGCGTTTTTGCACCGTGCGCGGCAAAGTATCGGCGGCAAACACGCCCTCAAACAGAGGAGAGACATGCTTGTCACGTCGCATCAAAGTGTCGAGAGTAAGTCCGTCCATTTTTTAGACGTTGTAGTCAACAATAACGTTACGGTCTTTGTCAATTTCAATCAAATTCTGAAATTCTGCGTAGACCACGCAATTTATAGCCATGGGCAGTGGTTCGGCAAACCGAAGATCGAGGCGGAGTGAACCGTGTCTTTGCAAGTTCCAATGTGGCTGACTAGCGGAGAGATCGGGTGTCAGATCGAAAGCATACAGGGTCGTGCCTTTAGCATAGTCGCCATAGCTGATATTGTTCCCGTCGTCTTTCCAATGAATACCCGTACCGCCAACATGACCCCTCACAACGGTGGTCTCTCTTGCATTTGAAAAATACTACACATTTGTCACAAGTCGCTTCTACTTCAAAAGCCTGGCATGGATAGAGAATGGCACTAAAGTGCTCTTTGTACAAGAGAAGGTACACATTTTTCCTACCTCTGCTGTAGGGCCCTTTAAAGATACACTCCTTGCCATGTTTATCTGTAAACACGCAGAGACGGTGATCAGGCAAAGCATCTTGCATTAATTGAATCTCATCGAGTCCACACGCCTGGTCGTAGCGTATATGTGCCTTGGCACATAGCTCCTTGGCTAGTTTCTCCTGCACCCCAGACTCAGGCTTCTTCAGTCGAGAGAATGTGGAGTACGCCATCCCCTCCTGTGACGTGGCTACGACAATACTCCGCGCTAAGCACATGGAGTCGCGGGCGTTGTCGGGCGAAAAGATGGTTTTATGGTCAATCATTCTCTGTAGCCATTGGTCCATGGTCTCGTTGGGCACTCTATTAATGCGTCGACCTCCAGCATGCGGTGTAGGAACATGGAAGTAACTTAATTTCAATTGGCCATTCGCCATAAAGGCCTGATTGGAGTTAAGAACACGTTCCAATTTGTCAAGGATGACTCGCCCATTAAGCTGATCCACACGTCTCATGCTGAACCATAGGGGATTGTCGGCATTTTCAACACTCTCCATTTCAAAAATGACTCTGTCACTGTTTTATCCCTTAACAGCCTCCTTTTGTCTTTGTAGTATAGTGTCGAACAGTGACACCATTAGATCCTCTGATGGCAAGGTGTCGCCAAGCCCTTTAATCATTACCACCTCTTCGCGGAATTTTGTTTTGAAACGTTTGAGTTCCCGCTCTCTGCTCTGCAACACCTCAATAGTTGGTTGGGTTACCTCCTCATCCTCTTCCAGGGGTCGCTTCGACGAACCTGGTTGAGGTAAGCGAGGTCTCGACGGACCTGGCTGGGGAGAGCGAGGTCTCGATGGACCGGGCTGAGGAGAGCGAGGTCTCGATGGACCGGGCTGAGGAGAGCGAGGTCTCGATGG
Source organism: Frankliniella occidentalis (assembly GCF_000697945.3). Taxonomy (NCBI): domain Eukaryota; kingdom Metazoa; phylum Arthropoda; class Insecta; order Thysanoptera; family Thripidae; genus Frankliniella; species Frankliniella occidentalis. Next base: position 58,265 of record NW_026267185.1, on the reverse strand, counting down.
ACCGGGCTGAGGAGA
>NW_026267185.1:57512-58200 GCF_000697945.3 Frankliniella occidentalis | reverse complement strand
GGAGAGCGAGGTCTCGATGGACCGGGCTGAGGAGAGCGAGGTCTCGATGGACCGGGCTGAGGAGAGCGAGGTCTCGATGGACCGGGCTGAGGAGAGCGAGGTCTCGATGGACCAGGTTGGGGAGAGCGAGGTGGAGTGGGCTCTCTATGATCAGGCTCTTCATGTGATTGAGCTGAAGGCTCGGGTACTCTAGCAGGCTTCTGAGCTGAAGGCTCAACTGACCCTTGGCCAGCCATAGCAAGAGCCATACGAAACGTGACAAGAGCCTGGGGGTCTGCGCCGTCCTGCTCACGCATGTAGGCGAGATACCCCACTAGCAAGAATGGCACTACTCTGGGGTCAGCCCTGTCACAAGGAGTAGCTTCTAAGAGAGCCTGAAGAGCGTGAGTATATGCCTCTGAGAGGAGGGCGTCGTTATAAAAACAACCGCCCTCCCACTCAGTAAGAATGTCTCTCAAGAGAGAGGACATGATAGCAAAATGCTATAGCAGAAGGCTATTTACAGCTCATAAAGAGCAAGAGCTCACAGAGCATACACTTCAACGACGCAAAGGCCACGAAGCAGGTCAAAAGACCGTAACCGGTACTGACAGAGCAGCACAGACAACAGAAATCAAAGTTATGTCAAATACCCACAGTCTATTACGCTACTGAGTATTAGATACAACTTCTCTCACAATGCAGTCAA
>NW_026267185.1:51610-52590 GCF_000697945.3 Frankliniella occidentalis | reverse complement strand
TTTGCTTACCGGCACAATGGGATCCAAAATGGCCGACCGGCAGAATGGGATCCAAGATGGCCGACCAGCAGAATGGGCCCCTCTTACTACTAGCGTTTTTCTGCACCGTTGTGTGTTCGCAGTATTGTGAACTTGTACTGGTCCATGGTCAACCCAGTGGGCACACCCAGAAGACCGTTTAGTCCATATAACCAAATTCAAAACCGACGAAATTTTAGCTCTTGGGACTAAAATTTTATTCGTGGTGATGAAATAATTTGGTCTAGATGACTTAATTTGATTGGTGCGACTATATTTAGTTAAAAATAGGGTTACTAAATTTTAGTCGGTTTTAGGAACTAAATTTTGGTTCTTACAACCCTGATTTAGTTGTATCAACTAAATGGTTCTCTGGGTGCAGGTTGCCCCCGTGCTGGGAAAGCAGCTCGTTCGAGATAAGATCACATTCAGCTGGAGTAAGTGTAACGGGGTACACTTCATTGTCCTGCACGTCAAAGCACATCATGATCGTCTTATCCGGTCAGTCGTCGGTAGACATGGCGACATGGCAGCCATCTCTGTCGGTCGTGCAGACACGAGGGGGAAATCACTAGGGTTCGTAGCGTACGGACTATATCGTGGTATTTCTCCTACCATTTCGTTTAATTCTCCTGCCATTTCGGCTATTTCCCGCCTATTCCAGATTATGTCAGGCTATTTCGCGCTTTTTCGGAGTATTTCAGGGGTGTTTCGCGACTATTTCGCGTCTATTTCGTCTTTATTTCGCTCTATTTCGCCTCTATTTCGCCTTTATTTCGGAGTATTTCGGGGGAAGGTGTACGAACTATTTCGCAAGTGATTTCCTCCTCGTGCAGACATCCTGTTGGACAAATAAACAAGAGCACGTTAGTTGTGCTACCACATCTCCGTCTTCACACGCACAAACTTAAACACCTACAATGCAGAGGTCTGTGGGCTGGAGTTGCAATCCAATGTCAAAC
>NW_026267185.1:50917-51560 GCF_000697945.3 Frankliniella occidentalis | reverse complement strand
GAAGCAATGTGTGTGGTCAGTGTCAAGTACAGTACCTCGTTGGACCCCAACCCCCTAACAGCACTGTTAAAAATAACTGTCACCTAACGACTTACTGCCTGATTGACACTCCTGTAATGTAACAGATATGTTGTTTTCATTTGAACACTCTCGAAACTTGTGATATTCGGCCCATAGTGGCCCACAACAAAAACTACTACGTATTACTTTGCTGTACATTTACAAGAAAAGAGAAGTTAATTTTGTTAGCAGCTCATTTCGTTCCAAAACAGGACACTCGTATTATTACAATTTTTTTTTTACAGGAGCAAAACAAAGTAACTGCTTTTGGTCGGAAACTTCGTTTCCGACATTTTCATTAACGCTGCTTTTTTACAGTAATGCCTGTAAAAATACAGTATATACTGCTAACAAAATTAATCACATTTTCGCTGTAAATTTACAGCAATTTTTTTAACAGTGAGCCCCGATGTACCCTTCTAAAAGTCTAACAGTCAGGAGGTAGCAAAGTACCTTAGCCACTAACCATTAAAGATGGATGAGAAGTAAAGTAAGATAATTAACAACCGCAATTTAGAGAGTGGTGAATTGCAAACCACAATAAATATCAACCCCCCGGTCTTATGCAAAAATTAGAGAAACG
>NW_026267185.1:42257-42663 GCF_000697945.3 Frankliniella occidentalis | reverse complement strand
GGACTGTAGCATCCAGAAAGTGGAAGCGGTGGCTCCGGTGGAACTCGCACTCGACATATGCCGAGGGGGTAATCACTCCGTGAAAATGCGTACACCTTAACTTATCACTTTTCCACTTTCATTCACTTTTTCACCGTTTTACAACGTTTACTTAATTTCTATGCCTATATCCACTCTATTTTATTCATTTTTGATCTGATCAACGCACGGTTAGTCACTTTTGTCCACATTTTCTATCAGTTTTCATCACTTTCAGTCAACTTTTTTGTCACTTTCACTTCAACTTTTATAGAAATGTGTACACCTACTTTCTGTAGTGATTACCCCCTCGACATATGCCCTGAGCATTCCCAGTGAGAAATGCGGATATCAAATTGACATCAGAACGATATCGGACATCAGAAAA
>NW_026267185.1:41270-42207 GCF_000697945.3 Frankliniella occidentalis | reverse complement strand
TAGAGAAACGATTAAAAACACCATTTAATCGAATGGCAACAGGAAACCGTGGCTCGAACTTTAACACAAAGGGCAGTCCTTGTATGTCCCTGAACGGCACCGTAGAAGACACGAGGCTGAGAGCACGCTGCGCCTCGAGTGCAACCACCGATCTGAAAATTTAAAAAAAAATGGAAGTATCACAAGCGGCAGAACCGTTCAGTAATATACGTGCCCCCATCCCCCACCACAATTCCCTCCTATTTATCTTTCGAGTTAAAAATTTCGGGTATCACATACCGACGTCAAAAAGCATTACTCATACATTTGCAAACTGTGACTGTGCATTACTCTTCTGCTTCTGCCCGACTCCAATAGTAAATTTTTTGTGTAGGTCGTTCATGTAACTCAGAAGTTTTAAAATAGGTACTTTCTATGCAATGTTATTTAAAGAGGGAAAGAGAAAGAGTGCAGAAAAAACTTACGGGGTACGCAGGTGCTCCACCTCCTAGTGAGGCGGCTCACAAGGGCTCTACAAAGCTACAAAGAGCCCTACAGGCGTGTCAAACACCACCCACAAAATTTTTCTGCACCCGGATTTTGATCCCCAAAAAGAGCAGAGTAGAACAACCTAAGTCGGGCATTCCAGAAAAAAATAGAGAGGGAAAATCCGACATATCTGACTGAACAACTGAGTTAGAATATTACCCTTAGGCTTCCAAGCCCATCGGCAATCCCGATAAAACGGTAGGGCCCATCACACAGAATCCTCACGACACAGAATCCTCACGACACAGAATTTAAGGGGCCGCTGCTTCATCACCCAGAATAAGTTTGCTTCGACTTCATCACACAGAATCCTCACGACACAGAATCCTCACGACACAGAAAATCACCACACAGAATCCTCACGACACAGAAAATCACCACACAGAATCCTCACGACACAGAAAATCAC
>NW_026267185.1:29927-32507 GCF_000697945.3 Frankliniella occidentalis | reverse complement strand
TGCAGATTGGTGGCCAGCAAAGGCTCCTTTCCAGCCCACGTAGTGAATTTACAGTTTGGGCTTGTAATGACAACCTTCCCTGCCCACTGGGCTGGGAACTTCACGGGTGGTAGGGCCGGGAATTCACAGACCATGTGGGCATGTAAATTCCCAGCCCAGCGCGTGTTCAGGTGCGTTGCCACGCCGGGTCGGTAAAATTCACGCTGGATTTTTTTACCGTGCACTGTGGGCAAAAACAATAACTACTTTGGCCGGAAACTGGTGGTGAAAGGGAAGTGAAAGGTATTGCAATTTATAGTTTTATTTCTGGGGTTGCGTGAGAACTATAATTTATACTCGGCGGACAACTGTGGTCAAAAGCAATACAAATTTGGGCCCAAAACTGGTGGTGCAAGGGAAGTGAAAGGTATTCCGGTATACCGCTATATTGTTAAAAGTCACCAGAAACACAATTCGTAGTACGTGGTTAAGCATAGCAAACAACATAAACCATTTTGGATGCCAAATTGCTGGTGAAAGGCAAGTGAAAGGTATTCCGATTTATATTTTAATTTTTTGGGGTTGCGCGATGAACATCATTTATACTCCGCAGACCACTGTAAGCGAAAACAAAAACAATTTTGGACCGAAACTGGTGGTGAAAGGAAAGTGAAAGGTGTTGCGAATCACCGCTTTACTATTGAACGTGACCAGAAACACCATGCATAGTACGTGGTTTAGCATGGCAAACAACATAGACCATTTTGGATGTCAAATTGCTGGTGAAAGGTAAGTGAAAGGTATTGCGATTTATATTTTGATTTCTGGGGTTGCGCAATGAACATCATTTATACTCCGCAGACCACTGTGGGCAAAAACGATAACAATTTTGGACCGAAACTGGTGGTGAAAGGAAAGTGAAAGGTGTTGCGAATCACCGCTTTGGACCACTGTGGACAACTGTAGCCATAAACAAAAACTATTTTTTCAACAAACTGGTGGTGAAAGGGAAGTGAAAGGTATAGCGATTCATCTTATTATTTTTAGGGGTTCACCAGGGACACCATCTATACTCCGTGTGGCCCACTGTGGCCAAAAACAACAATTTTGGCCCGAAACTGGTGGTGAAAGGGAAGTGAAAGGTATTACGATTTATCTCTGTATTTCTGGGGTTGCGCGAGGAACATAATTTACACTCCGTGGACCACTGTGGTCAAAAGCAATACTCGGGATGGCACCTCCTACGGAGTAATGGGCTGACCAAAGGCACGTACCCGTCCCAAGCGCCTGCAGGTACGAGCATATGCAACCCAAAGAACTGTTGCTTTTGGAACACCTGGTACACATCACGTAGTCCCCAAACATCTTTAGAGCCATTTTCTGTGTCGTGAGGATTCTTTGTGGTGAAGCACTGCTCCATCACGACCCAGAAAATATCACGTCACCACACAGAATCCTCACCACACAGAAAATCACCACACAGAATCATTTCTCTCACCACACAGAATCCTCATGACACAGAAAATCACCACACAGAATCCTCACGACACAGAATTCAACCCGGGACTGATTCACGACACAGAATCCTCACGACACAGAATCCTCACGACACAGAATTCAACCCGGGACTGCTTCACGACACAGAATCCTCACGACACAGAATCCTCACGACACAGAATTCAACCCGGGACTGCTTCACGACACAGAATCCTCACGACACAGAATCATCACGACACAGAAAATCACCACACAGAATCCTCACGACACAGAAAATTCTATTCTGTGTCGTGAGGATTCTGTGTGATGAATACACCCCGATAAAATGGACTTAAGCTGTCCTAAAGCTACGTGTAAGTCGTTACGAAGCAGAAGAGGTTTGTACGCGAGGCCGCAATGCCCAAGATAAAGGTAACCGTTTCAAAACTAAATTTGAATTTCTACAATCGGGAAAATAAAGATAAATAAATAAACTACACCCTCCTCTCCTCCCATTACAACATATATCGTATATATTAGCCCCTACTTTAGTTGCAGAACCAACAGATAGTCCGAGTTCACTCACCTATTCATCGAGTCGTGCCGAAACCAGTGGCGCCAACTTCAGCAAGCATACACGCAGTATAGTCATGGTCCCTGAACGGAGCCCTAGAAGCTACGCGGCAGGCAGCAGTTCTCACAGATTTGACACAGGCAGAAGACGCACCTGCGAGCACGTACGCAATCACCGATCTGAAAATTGAAAAGAGAGTCATTAAAACAAGCGAAAGATGAGTCCAGTTACATCAGTGAGTACGATTAAATGTTTAGAGCGATAACATTAGGGACCCAACATAAGATATGTATAAAATACGATACACCCCACTCAGGCATTCATGCTGTTAAACGAATACCCGGAACATATCTGTGAATCCCAAACTTGCAGCTAAATCAAACAACTCACAAGTGACAAAAGAACCAACGACCAAAACGATAAACAAGGTAGATGTACGCCAGACCACGTCCCGCGTAACAGGCTTCGCGATATCTCACGAAACACTGTTACGCTGCGACGCGCCTGGCATACATCTACCTTGGCCTGCGGCGCTGACACCCGAGTCGGGT
>NW_026267185.1:25801-29877 GCF_000697945.3 Frankliniella occidentalis | reverse complement strand
ACACAGAATCCTCACGACACAGAAAATTGTGGAGGGATCTTTCAACACCCAGAAAGCAAGCACGTCACCACACAGAATCTTCACGACACAGAAAATCACGACACAGAATCATTTTTCTCACGACACAGAATCCTCACGACACAGAAAATCATGACACAGAATCCTCACGACACAGAATCCTCACGACACAGAAAATCTCCTCCCAGAAAATGTCTTATCACCAAGACCTCGCGGTTGGGTGGGGGCGGGATGTACTGGATGTGTCACCCGCTACCAGACGGTTTGTTGGGCTGCCTACCCGCTGGCCGCAGGCGCTGTTCACGGTAAAAACGACGTCCTGGTTTTCATGACGTTTGGAAAACCATGACGATTCCTATGCATTTCTTCCATAAGACTTCATGGTTTTTCCAAAACGTCATGAAAACTAGGACGCCGTTTTTACCGTGTTGGAAAAGGCAACATTAGGGCTCTTGAGAAGGGGTAGGGGTTGTACTCGCGGGGGCCCTAGCTATGTTTACATACGTTGCGTACCCCACATGGTGCCTCATTCACGGGAGAGCGTCAAGCGAGCCCGCGGTTCCTCGCAACCCCGCGGGCTCTTTCGACCCTTCGGGTTCGAGCCACGTCCTTCGCGGGATACCTTTTACTTCACATTTACCTTCCGTTTCAAGCCAAAATTGTTTCTGTTTTTCCCACGGTGGATCACGGCTCGGAGTATAGATGATGTACCTCGTAAACCTTTACCGTTAAGATGGTACATCGCGACACCTTTCACATCCCTTTTAGCAGCTATTTACCATAAAAAAGGCTTATGTTTTTCTTTTGGCCACACTGGTCCATGGACTATGAATTGTTTTCCCAAGCATTTTTATTAACAGTAAAGCGGTATACCGCAGTACCTTTCACTTCCCTTTCGACCACCAGTTTCGGGACAAAAATGTTTCTGTTTTCGGCCACAGTTCTGGAGGTTCGCCAGGAACATCATTTACTCCGTGGACCACTGTGGCCAAAAACAGAAAAAGATTTGGCCCGAAACTAGTGGTGAAAGGGAAGTGAAAGGTATTGCGATACACCGCTATACTCTTGCAAGTGACCAGAAACACCATTCAAAGTACGTGGTTTAGCATGGCAAACAACCTAAACGATTTTGGATGTCAAATTGCTGGTGAAAGGCAAGTAAAAAGGTATTGCGACTTATCTTTTTATTTCTGGGGGTTCGCCAGGAACATCATTTGTACTCCGTGGGTCACTGTGGCCAAAAAAAAACAACATTGGCCCGAAACTGGTGGTGAAAGGGAAGTGAAAGGTATTCCGGAATACCTTTCACTTCGGCCAATTTATCTTTTTATTTTTTGGGGTTTACCAGGAAGATCATTTATACTCCGTGGACCACTGTGGGCAAAAACAATAACAATTTTGGCCCGAAAATGGTGGTGAAAGGTATTACGATTTATCTTTTTATTTCTGGAGTTGCGCGAGGAACATAATTTATACTCCGCAGACCACTGTGGTCAAAAGCAATACAAATTTGGGCCCAAAACTGGTGGTGAAAGGGAAGTGAAAGGTATTCCGGTATACCGCTATACTGTTGAAAGTGACCAGAAACACCATTCATAGTACGTGATTTAGCAAGGCAAACAACATAAACCATTTTGGATGTCAAATTGATGGTGAAAGGCAAGTGAAAGGTGTTCTAATTTATCTTTTAATTTCTGGTGTTTCGCTAGGAACATCATTTATAATCTGCGGACTACTGTAGGCAAAAACAATGAAAATTATGGACCGAAACTGGTGGTGAAAGGGAAGTGAATGGTATTACGATTTATCTTCTTATTTCTGGGGTTGCTCGAGGAACATAATTTATGCTCCGCGGACCACTTCGGTCAAAAGCAATAACAGTTTTGGACCGAAACTAGTGGTAAAAGGAAAGTGAGAGGTATTGCGAGAAACCATTATACTGTTTGTTTCGGGCAGAAATTGTTTTCTGCTTCTTACTACGGTGGCCCACAGTCTATGAAAAATATTCCCGGTGATACTTAGGAACAAGAACCTCATTGATTCTTTCTAGTGGTTCAGCAGGAACATAATGTATATTCCGTTGACCACTGACCCAAACAGAAACATTTTTTGGCCTAAAACTGGTGGTGGGTGAAAGGGAAGTGAAAGGTATTGCGGTGTACCGCTGTACTCTTGAAAGTGACCAGAAACATCATAGTAGCGGTATACCGCTTTACTGTTGCGTGTGACCAGAAGCACTATTCATAGTACGTGGTTTAGCATGGCAAACGACATAAACCATTTTGGATGTTAAATTGCGGGTGAAAGGCAAGTAAAAGGTATTCCAATTAACCTTTTAATTTCTGGGGTTTCGCCAGGAACATCATTTATACTCCGTGGACCACACTGTAAAAGATATAAGTAATTTTACAGTTCAGTGGGCTGGGAATTCGCAACACATGGATTGGAAATTTGCTGTTTGGGCTGTAAAGTAGCCTTTACATGCCCAGTCAGTGGGCTGGTAAAGAGCCACTTACAAGCCCACGCAAGTGAATTTACAGGCAACATTGGCCAGTAAATTTCAAGCCCTGGTAGCAAATTTACCGTTTGGGTTGAGAAAGGCTGCATTACCTGCCCACCAGGGGTCCGTAACTTATCATAACGCAAACATACGTTAGTTACTGACTGTACCGAAATTGAAGTTATTTCTTAACGTTACGTTATTTATCGTATCAGTATGGCCTGCGTTATTTTTTATACGGTATCAAAATAACGAAGAAGTTTCGGGTACAGCCCTAAACTGTTAAGCATGTAACCAACCTAAGTTGGGTTTGTGAATAACTTATAACACGGATGGCGTGAGTTACAAGTTAGTGTTACAACTTTAACCAACGGCTTGCTGTTAACTAGTTTAGTTTATAACTTTAGTTCGGTTGGAGATTAACTGTTAACTGTATGTTACGATTACACCTTTAACAAACCGCTAAAAAAAGTTGAACCAGTGAAAGGGCCTAATACGCAGACACCGTGCCAAGATAAGCGTGTCCGCACTGTTAAAGTCTTACGAAGAAAAATACCAAATCCTTTGTAATACGAAGGATTTGGACGCTTCGTAGGGAGCAAATCCTTCGTAGGTACGAAGCATTTGGCATTTTGCTTCGTAAGACTTTAACTGTGCGGCTTCGGGGCCGAGATCGATTAGTGCCTTGCTCAAAAAGAAGAACTCGTCCTTCTGTCTAGCTTTTGCGGTAGGCGCTCGCTATCGTTCCGCCTCGGGTTTGGGATTGGAGTGGGTGAGTGGGGTCGGCTGAATCCCACCTGAGACTTGACTGGGTCTCGCTGTTTCCTCGCCTAGATCGTGAACAAATCTATGATGTCATCAGACCACATCCGAGGCAAATCCAGTCGAGACCGGAGCAGCTCAAAGAAAGAATGAAACTCAGGTTAAAAGCAACTCGCCAACTTGGTTTCGATCCCACGACCGCTCGGTGATGGTCCGAGACGCGATCCACTGGGCCAGGACGGATCTGTGGAGACGGCGGGCAGCGCGCTGGTCTCGTTCGCTCGGCAGTCGCCGCCGGCCACCGCTTGCTGCTGCCGCCGGCCGGGGCGAACGGCGAGCGAACAACAGCGGTGCGTTGCCTGCCCCCTGCAGCGATCCGCTTTGGCTCAGAGGATAGCGCCTCGGACAGGCACCGTGCGGACGGGGGTTCGACACCAAGCAGGCGAGATGCTTTTACGAATTCTTATTTCTTAGAGCTGCTTCGGTGTCGATTGGATTTGCCCCGGATGGCGTGAGGGAGGCGATCCAGGTCAAAGCGGATGTCTGCATCGGTCCACTAATCCCTGTGGCGTCCGAGACCGACAGGTGCCAGTGAGATGCCCGAGCGGTCTACACTCCATCTCACTCGCACATGTTACTTTTCATGCGCTCCCGGGACTGGTGGACCGACCTATGAAGACCTCTGGGTCAGAGCTGACTTTGGCAAATTGCGATGCGTTTCGGTAGGTACGGGGCATACCAATGGAGCGCAGAGCGGTAGTAAGAAGAACAAAAACGGAAGGTTGAAAGGCTCCCT
>NW_026267185.1:18068-18616 GCF_000697945.3 Frankliniella occidentalis | reverse complement strand
ACAGACACACAGACAGACAGACAGAAAAAGTTTTTTCCGACCAGACGGAGTAATAGGCTTCGCTAATCGCTCAGCCAATAAAACTATAATAAAAGATGGATACAGATCCGAGCAAGATTTTCACGCCGCGAGCGTGAATAGAGATGTTTTGGTAACAGTGGACATTAGGCAACAGCCAACAACAGGCCGCCGTGGCGCTATGCCATTCTTCTAAGCCGAAACAACTTTAGAGCTAGCGTGATTTTCACGCTTCCGGAGTAAAAATCACGCTGCTAGCAGACGCTTCCATGAAAATCACGCTGCTACCAGACGATTGCATGAAATTCACGCCGGAAGCGTAAAAAGTCACGTTAGCTCTACAGCTGATTCAGCTGAAAGGAATAGAACAAAAATCGTCGGGCCGGTCGGGCGCGGGGAGGAGCGGGGTACTGCCCCCACCCTGCCCCACTCCTCCCCGTTCAGAATAGCTCAATCGGACCACCCAAACGTTCAATCTGTGCTAATAAATCATCTCCGAACACATATTAATGCAGCCACAAAGCTACAAA
>NW_026267185.1:16837-17542 GCF_000697945.3 Frankliniella occidentalis | reverse complement strand
ACAATCGGGAAAATAAAGATAAATAAACTACACCCTCCTCTCTTCCCATTACAACATATATCGTATATATTAGCCCCTACTCTAGTTGCAGAAACAACAGATGAAAACCGAGTTTACTCACCTATTCATCAAGTAGTACCGAAACCAGTGGCACCAACTTCATTCAGCAAGCATACACGCAGTAAAGTCATAGTCCCTGAACGGTAACCTAAAAGTTACGCGGCAGGCAGCACTTCTCATAGATTTGACACAGGCAGAAGACGCACCTGCGAGCACGTGCGCAATCACCGATCTGAAAATTGAAAAGAGAGTAATTAAAACAAGTGGAAGATGAGTCCAGTTATATCAGTGAGTACGATTAAATGTTTAGAGCGATAACATTAGGGACCCAACATAAGATATGTATAAACTAGCTTTATGTACGCCAGACCACGTCTCGCGTAACAGGCTTCGCGATATCTCACGAAACACTGTTACGCTGCGACGCGCCTGGCGCACATATAGCTAGGCCTGCGGCGCTGACACCCCAGACGAGTTAAATTTTACGATTTAATAGACCATTTTGTCGTTTTCACCTTTTTTTCGCCAAGAAATGCTCCCTAGCACCCAAACGGTGCGAGATAGAGCAAAACGGACAAAATTTTCGCCCAAGGGGTTCTACTTTCACGAGTTACCCCTTAGAAGCCCATAAAAAAATATTTGAAA
>NW_026267185.1:6576-16581 GCF_000697945.3 Frankliniella occidentalis | reverse complement strand
CGGAGCCGAGGAGCCGAGCCCGGCCGGGCCGGCAGTTGAGTTCTAACCGCGCTGCTGAGTGGACGCGCAGTCCGCTCTCGTACGCTACCAGAGTCTTGTGTGTGTTTGTGGAGAGACTTGCCTAGTTGCCAATAAACGGTTCCTACCAGTACTTCTGCCTATCCCTTGACCTCCTCCTGCCTCCAAGTATAAGCCGTAAGACCCCAAGGGCAGCTTTATTACAGTGGTGGCAGCGGTCAAGCGGTAAGAGAGGAGGAGGCTGTTGCTAGGGCCGGTGGCCAAAGGCAAGCGTCGGCTTGCCCGCCAAAAGCAAGCCGAATTTCGGCCGTGAATAAAGATTGGAAAAGAGAGAAGCCCCTTCCCTTTCCCCCTTTCTTTTCAGCTCGGTCTCGCAGCCTGCAAAAGGGACGCTCAGGAAACTGACGCCTTTCTTGTAACGGTCGCGCCATCGTCGCTGCGCCGCTGCGTCGCTGCTTCGTTTTCTCGCGTTTGTGTTTAGTGCATCGCCGCTGAGTCGCAGTGCCGCTGTATTTTAGGGTCGTGAGTAAGGAAGAAAGTGAAAAGTGATCAGTGCAGTGAAGTGATAAGTGCAGTGAAGTGTTTTTAGTGTCTGAACGGAAAAATGGCGCGAAATAACCGCCGGCGCGCCGCCGCGCCGCGCGCCCCAGCGCGTCGTGCTGCTGAGGGCAACGACCGGGCTCCGGACGCCATGAGCTCCTGTGCCGCTCCCCGCCAGGCTGTGCGCGAAGCCGCTGGCCCCTCCTGCTCTGTTTCCCGCCCAAGGGACCCCACGCCAAGAAGGGACGCAGGGGACGCACCAAATTTTCCAGTTCAAAGGCCCCGTACTGAACTCCTGACCGGTCCTGCGGACCAGTACGATGCTCGCCCGGCAAGCCAAGCTCGCCGAGGCGGGAGCCATCCCAGCGGTCACGGAGGAGACGCCCGCGAGCGTCGTTCAGTTGAGGAGGCAGACGTGAGCCCTGTCCGAGTACGCACGCCTGCCAGGTCAGAGATCATGTACGCCATACTCGGGGGCGATAAGACAAACGTGCCGCCCCAACGGCCAAGGTCTGTGTCGATGTGCTCGGGAAGAGCAGCTCCCCAGAGGGTTTGTCATTCCCTCCCGGACCGCAGGGAGAGGGAGACTAGCAGAGGACTCAGCGGAGACTCAGCTGGTCATTCCCTCCCGCGGCACCGGGAGAGAGACGCAGGCGAGGTAGCTCGAGGAGACTCGGAGCCCCGACACGACCGCGGACAAAGGGAAGGCCATGTCAATGTACCAGTTGTAGTGAGAGGTGAAAGGGAGGAAGGCAGGCGAGGAAGCGAGAGAAGTGGCCGAGACGCGTATGGACGCCGTGACGCCAGGTCGATGTCCTCCAGGGGAGGGAATGCCCACGACCAGCAGGTCGGCAGGCATGCTGCTAGGAACGAGAGGCAACTCAGTTGCCCTCGCTCCCGGTCAGAGGTCCCCCGCAGCCCCCGCTGTGAAAGGAGAGAACGGTCTGAGGCTGCAGAGCGGCACGACGCGCGGAGGGGGTGGCGACACCGCTCACCCAGCTCCCCGTCGTCAGGCCCGAGCAGTGACTCGGAGTCCATCGCGTCAGAGAGCAGCTACGCCCGTAGGCCTCCAGTGAGGCCACGGCACAGGAGAGCACGCTCCTTCTCGCGTTCACGCTCGCGCTCCGTCGTGCGCTTCACCCCAGACAGGCGCGTGCGCGCACGGGGAGGCCGAGGAAGGCACTCGCCTTCGCCACCATCCTCCCCATCCTCAAGTGAAGCTGGGAGCCGCCGCTCGCGGTCCCGCTCGCGGTCCCGCTCGCGGCGCCCGGCGCGAAGAGGCAGACGCTCGCCGTCCTCAGCTAGGTCGAATGCGAGCTCAGTGCGCCGCCCGCACGCACAACGTGCAGGGCAGGTTGCTGCTGGCCGCAGACGCAGGCCAAGCCGCTCTCCCTCCTCGCGGAGAGACAGGCGCTCAGCTTCCAGGGCAAGTGCTGCTTCACCGCCCCGCCGCCGGCGTGCGCATTCCGCGAGAAGGCGTGAGAGAGATAGTCGCTCGTACTCGAGAGCGCCTCAAAGAGAAGTGCCAGCTGAGCAACAAAGGCACCGCGAGTATGAGTCTAGCAGGTCCTCTGTCTCGATGTTCCGAGCGCCGGGAGCGAACGGAGCGGGAGCACCTGGGCAGTGTGCAGCTGCAAGCGCGGCCGCAGGTTCTGCCTTCGCGCCCGCCCCCGCGCCCGCGCTCAGGCGCCTGGACAAGTTCGACGGGCAGAGCGATTACAGTCTCTATAGAATGCAGTTCCTGCATCACGCCTCTCAGATGAACTGGAGTGAGGAAACAAAGGGCAGTCAACTGTCCTCGCTCCTCACGAACGAGGCGCGGGAGGTGCTGCGCCACCTGAAGCCAAACCAGATGACTGACTTCACTGCTCTAGACAGTGCTCTCCAGAGACGGTTCGGGAGGGTGACAGATGTTAACGTCTGTAGGGCCCATCTGAAGTCACTGCGACTAAAGCCCGGCCAGCCTCTGGAGAATTTCTCGATTGAGGTTGAAGACGCTGTGCGCGGTGCGTTCCCGGCCTACCCGGAGCACCTGCTGCAGCAGCAGATGGTCGGCGCCTTCATCGAGGGTCTATCCGACCAAACGATGGCCCTTTTACTGACAAAGGAAAGGCATCAGAGACTGGACGATGCGCTGGAATCAGCGCGCGTCCGGCCACCCCAGATGCTCCATCTGCAGCCAGCTAAAGCACACGCACGTGTGCATGCGGCTGAGGTCAGTGAGGAGGAACAGGCCCCCGACCAACCCGACAGGCGCGTTACGGACGCCATCGTAAACGCTGTCAACACTATGACGGAGACGGTCCACTCCCTCTCTGTCCAGCAGGAGCGGCTGCTTGAGCGAGAGCAAGACCGAGACCGTCAAAGGAGAAGCGAGCGGGAGAGCGGGCGAGATCGCTCGGCGGAGCGCACCTCAAGGAGAGACCGCTCCAGAAACCGCTCCCCAGACCGCGCCTCGAGGAGAGACCGCTCTAGAGATCGCTCCCCAGACCGCTCTGCTGGGCGTCGCGACCGCGATGGAGAGCGTGAGGACTCTCCAGAGGAGAGTAAGGAGAAAAAGGGTTTCCCTTGGTGGAAAAATGCTGATTGTTTCCACTGTGGCCGTACGGGACACCTTAAAAGAATGTGTCGCAAATGGCTAGCAGAGAAGGCAGCAGCAGAGAAGGGAGGGAAAAAGGTTAAGAAGGAGGCAAAAAACTAACTGCAGCCGCGGGTAACGCTGCCCCAGAGCGACCCGTGGCGCCGCAGACAGAGTCGAGCTTGCCCCTCTCTGTACCGTCTCCCTGCATCGACCTCCTCGCAGACGGCCGCCCTGCGAAGGCTTTGGTAGACCACGGAGCCGTGATCACCATTGCCTCCTACAGGGCCGTGAGGGAGCTCCCAGAGCCCTCCTCGTGGCGCTTGAAGGGCATAAACCGCGGCACGCAGCCTCTGCGAGGCCCAGTGAAACTCCCTCTGGTAATTGGAGGAAAAGACTTTTTCGTGATGGCTTTTGTCGGAGACGTGGATCATGATGTAGTGCTGGGGCATAACTTCATCTACTCCCACGACCTTTGCCCCGACCCCGGGGAGAAAACCATCATGATTAAGCGTGGGTCTGACGGGCTGTTGTTGGAGCACCCCGTCAAGCTACCCTATCAGCTCATGGAGTGCATGAGTGTAAGGGCGGCGATGATCTACCAGCCGGTGAGAATTTGCCATGAGCTGAGAGTGGGACCTAAAGGAGTAGTCACTCTTGACAACAACTCACTGCGCACCCCATTTTCCTGTCCCGAGACGGTCCTAACTGCGACCGCGGCGCGTCCGGTGCCTCTGCATGTGGCGTGCGCCACCTTGATGGGTACTGAGGGCTGCCCACCCCAAAAGCGAGTTTGCCTTGCTGACGGGGTGGGGGACGGGCAATTTTGTCCGGCCGGCAAAGCCCCGTCCCCGTCCCTCGGCCCTCTCACCGCACCTTGTGGGAGAGAGGCCGCGGGGACAAAGCAAGAGACCCCCGTGCTCGCCTCGGTGAGGTGCGCCGCCCGCTGGGCGGCGGGCCGCCGCGGCAAGCCGCCTCGGCCAGGGCGCTACGTACGGAAAGGCATGCCAACCTCTGTGCTCGGCGCCCAGGCCGAGGAGCAGTATGGACCCGAGTCCCGAGCGGACGCCATCAGTGCCGCTTCGTCCCCAGAGCCGAAAAGCCCGAGCTCTGTGACGTTGTCGAATAATAGCACGGTAAGCGATCGCATTTCCCCTCCTGTTCCTGTCCCAGTTATCTCTTCGCCCAAAATTAGCACTAAAAGTGCGCCCAAATGGGCGATAGCGACTGGCGACAAGGAACTTACCCCCTCCCTGGATACGTGCGCCAGTGCGCCCGCAGGGGTATCGTCCTGTGCAAGGACGGACCCCGCGATGCCCTGCTCCGTTAGAAAGTGCAGCAAGCTCGGAAATCCAGGGGGAAATCCTAAAGACAGGTGCTCGGGGGCGGAGGCCCGCCAACAGGCCTCCCCCTCACGGACGTGTTCCCGGGCTGTGTGTCGCGACCCCCGGGAGCAAGACACCTTCCCCCAAAAGTGTGCCTCCGGGAGTGTAGGCACGCGCAGTGAGGGAGTGTCGCAAGGGTCCCCGTGCGGCCCTGTAAGGCGACCCAACGAGGGAAACAGACAGGTGCCTGGTAACGAGCCTGGAATCCCGGCTGCAAGCCGGAAGAGGTCCCACTCATTGGGCACGGAGCACCCTGTGTACCGTGCCCTGGTCATGCCGCCAGAAAGAACGAGGATGCAGGACACTGTGCTCGTCGCGTCAGAGACATGCGACCCGGCCAAACCCATAGTTCAGCTGCTGAACATAGGAGAGCGCGACAGTGTCATACCGAAGGGTGCAGTGGTAGCCGAGCTCGTGCTCCAACACCGCGACGTGGACACACACGCGTTCTTGGCCCAGGTCGCCGAGGGGAAACCGGATCGCGACGGCAAAGCTAACGAACAGAGCGGCGCGATGGGCAGCTACCCGTACACGCCGCACCTGGTCGAGCTGCCCCCGCGGTCGAAGCTGCCGGACGGCGCACCGCTGCCAGCCGAGCTGCAGGCTATGGTTGACCGATGCGAGGGCATCACCGATGCAGAGAGAGATAAAGTCGCCGCGCTGGTCCGGGAGTACTCAGACTGTTTCTCTCTAGAGGGAGAGACGGGCAGGTGTGACTGGGTGTACTTTGAGATAGACACTCAGGGAAAGCCACCTGTCAGAGAGGCAGTTAGGCCCGTACCGGTGCACTACCGACAGGAAGTGAAGGAAATCTTCCGCGGGTACCTGAGGCAGGGAATTGTCCGTTACTCCCAGTCGGAGTGGAACTCGCCCCTAGTGGTGGTGAGAAAGAAAGACGGAAAAATCCGTTGCTGTGTGGACCTGAGAGGGGTAAACCAAATAACGAGCGTGCCTCAGTACCCGCTTCCCCGTATCTCGTCGATTCTCGAGACACTGCAAGGGAAGAAGTTTGGAGGCTGCATTGACCTTATCTGGGGTTTTCACTCAATGGTCATCCACCCCCGCGACAGGAAGAAAACTGCCTGTAGCGTCCCGGGGGTGGGGCACATTGAGTTTAACACCCTCTTGTTCGGTGCAGCCGGCGGGCCTGCGCGGTTTCAGCACCTCCTGGAACTGGTGCTCGCCCCCGTAAACCTCGTCCCCATGATGGATGATGTAGTTTATGGTGGGGTTGATGTGGAGGAAATACTGGGCGTAATAAAGAAAATCTTTATGCGCTTCAGGCAGGCCAACCTAAAGGCTAAGCCCTCCAAATGCAACCTGATCATGCAAAAACTGCAAGTTCTAGGGCACGTCTGGACACCTGAGGGCATACAGACAGACGAGGAGAAAGTACGGAAAATTGTGGACTGGCCGCAGCCGCACAACGTGACTGAGCTGAAAGGCTTTTTGGGTCTGTGTCAGTTCTACGCGAGGTTTGTGCCGGACTTCTCCGAGCTGGCCGCGCCCCTGCACCGCCTCACCGCGAAGCCCAAAAGGGCCCCGGTCAAGTGGAACCAGGAAGCGCAGGGCGCATTCGAGGCACTCAAGACAGCACTAACTACAGCCCCCGTGCTAGGGCTGATGGACCCCGACGGGGGCCCGCTGTTTATCAGCTGCGATGCCTCGAATGTCTCCCTGGGCTGTGTTCTCAGTCAGGAGCAGGGTGGGGTGGAGCGCACGCTCCAGTACCACACCCGCTTACTGAAACCCGCGGAAAGGAATTACTGCATCACCCAGCGCGAGCTCCTCGCAGTGCTTACGGCGATTGAAACCTTTCACTCTTATGTAGCGGGAACCTTTTTCACCGTAAGAAGTGATCATCGCCCACTTGTCTGGCTTCGCGCACTCCGAGCGCCCCAGGCCCGCCTTGCACGGTGGATAGAAAAACTGTCCGCCTACAATTTCAAAATTGTGTACACGAAACCAGCTGATCTGGCCCATGCTGACGCGCTGTCCCGCTATCCGGTGCGGCCGTGCGGCAGGGAGTGTGCAAAGTGCGCGCGGGTCGAGGTACTGGACATGCGAGCCGACGATGTGAGCGCCCTGGACGACGCGGCGGACGTGTGTGCGATAGAGTTGGGCCCCGCCCCCGGCTTTGACGCCCAGGACTGGATGCGCAGTCAGAACACTGACCGCGACATCAGTCCCATACTCACGGCTGTCCAGACGGGCGTAAAGCCCACCCTGGAGCAAGCCGTGCAAATGAGTGACGTCACGCACGCCCTCTTCCTCCAGTACAAATCGCTTGTGCTAGACAAAGACGGGCTGCTTTGCCGGCGGTACGAGGACAGTGCGGGCGTCGCCAAGCGCGACGTGTATCAGCTGGTCGTGCCGAGAGAGAAGGTGGGCGAGATACTGACACTGTACCACGACACGCAGGGCTCAGGTTCGCACCAGGGCAGAGCCAAGACGATATCGCTGCTAGCGCGACGCTACTACTGGCCCAACTACCACCGCGACGTGCAGGACCACTGCGACAGATGCGTGAGGTGCCGCGAGAGGCACGGGCCGGGGCGGCGTAATAAAGCCCCTCTCAGGGTGTGGCAGGAGGGCCGCCTGTTCGGGCGTTGGCACGCCGACATCGCGGGCCCCTACCCCACCTCCAGAGAGGGCTACCGGTACGTCCTGGTCTGCGTTGAGGCCTTAACGTCGTTCCCCGAGGTGATTCCCATGCGCAGGTGCACCGCGGATGAGGTGGCGCGAGCCATGGTCCAGCTTTGGTCCAGGTACGGAGCCTGCAGGGCACTGCGGACCGACCAGGGACGGGCCTTCGAGGCAGAGCTTCTCCAGGAAGTGCTGAAAATTTTTGGTATTGAACGGGTAAGATGCACGCCAGGGAGGCCGCAAGCGAACGGACGGGCAGAGCGGGTGATTAGGACGATCAAGGACGGGTTGTCAAAGTTCATTGACACACGACAGACAGACTGGCCCGACTTCGTCCCACTCATCCTGCTCAGCTACCGAGCCGCGGCGCACGTCGCGCATAAGTACAGTCCAGCCGAGCTGATGTACGGGCGCAAGTTAGTCCTACCCGCGGACTTACACACGGCCCCCCCTCCCCCTGCCGACGAGAGCAGCCTCGAAGGGTACCCATCCCAACTCAGGGACGTGCTCCGAGACCTGCACGCCGAGGCGCACGCCAACATGTTGTCGGCCTCCAAAGCCATGAAACGGAGGTACGACACGAAGGCGAGAGTTACGCCGTTTGAAGAGGGAGACGCGGTCTGGTTTTACAACCCGATCCGTAAGCGCGGCAGGAACCCAAAACTGCAGCGGTCATGGGAGTCCGGCTGGCGTATCTCAAAGGTGATAAATGACATCACCATGAGGATCAGGAAGGACAGAAAGCGACCGCGAGTCGTCCATGTAGACCGACTGGCACGCGCAGCCGCACCCGTGAGGCGTGCGCGCACGCACGGCCAGGGACGCGGCCGCGGCCAGGAGCGTGATCGCGGGCAGGACGCACTCGCGTCTCCCTGCTGGGCGATCGCAGACGTAACGCTTGAGTCAGGAAACTGACCGGCGAGCAAAAAAAGGAGGAAAATTGACGAGTCGCGGGTGCGCGATGAGGTTAGGGGACGGCCGCCGCCGCGCGCCGCCCCTGACGGTGCAGCAGCGGTTGTTGTGTTGCTGCCGGAGGGGAGCGTCGAGAGCGTCTTCCAAGAAAAGACGAGCCGTGGCGATTGCAGCCTGTTGCGCCGTTTTGGCGCGCTACGAACCGGGTTTGGCCCAGAGCGAAGCCCGCTCGGGCCTACCCCCCGAGCACCCCGCCCCCCGCAACTCTGGCGGTGTTGTGTTTAGCGGTGCGCTGATTGGCTGCCGCTCCAGCGACCCCTGAGGTGAAGGGTAGGGGGCGAGCCGGCCCGCCCGAGGAGACGCCGGCCGGCGTCACAACGTGCCAGACCAGGACGAAGTGCGGACGTATACTTCCTGACCGCCGCAACCAGAAGCCCACCTCCAGAACCGCCATGACGCCGACCATCAAGTCTAAGATCGTAAGAGCGGGCGGCGCAAGCTCTACAACAGCCCAAGCCTGCAATGGAGGAGACGGCAGGGAGCCCCCGAACCCCAACCGCCATCAGAAGAAGCCACCGGCGGACGGCCAGCGAACAGGATCATGGACGTGCGATACGTGCGGTGAGCTGACCCAAAGCCCCCCTAAGAAAGGTGTGGTCACGTGTTACAGCTGCTTAAGGAAGAGTCAGAAGAGGGCTGGCCCAGCCCCATCTGCTCCCCTGAAAGCGGGTCAGAAGAGAGCTGGCACAGCTCCATCTGCCCGATACACCATCCCGAAGGTCGGAGGCAAGCTCTCAAAATCCGCCACGCCCAACGCCGCCACGACACCCGTCCCTCTCATCACAATTTCATTCAATGTGAGAGAGGACGGAACGCCGGAGTTCGTTGTCAGCGGGCCGGCGGCCGCCGTCACCGCGGCGCCGCCCGCGACGCCCAAGAGATCTCGCCGGGAGACCACCCCCAGCACCCCGGCGGGCAGCATGGTGCAGGCCGCGCAGCCGCGCGCGCCCAGCGTCGGACGCGAGCAGCCAGCTCGCGCCCAAGCTCAGCAGGCTCAAGATGATCAGGGCCCCGCGGCGTCCGCGCGCCCCCCGCCCGCCAGCAACGGTGAGGGCAGCGCCACCACCGCCGCAACCATGCAGAGACGCCGCAACCGCCCACGCTGTGGGCGCTGCAATAAGAAAGGCCATAGAGCGGCTGAGTGCGAAACTCGACGCGAGCAGGGAACTGCTCCCGCTCCTCGCCCTGCCCCGCCCACGGGACCTCAAGCCCCGGGAGCCGATGGAGCGGCCCCCGCTGCGGTCGCCGCTGCAGTCGAGCACGCCGGAACAGTCGCGGCCGGAGCCGTGGAACCTACAACGACGGACGAGGCCATGGACATCGAAATCTCGGCCGAGGAGGAGAGTGCGCTGCTCCAAGCAGACACCGCCTAGTGAAGAAAAAAAAAGGTGTGCTTGCCGTGACTTGTGTCCTTGACTGAAACTGTTTGCTCAAAGTGCTACTTTTTGTTGTTCGTTACTGTTTGTACTGCTTAACAGAGTGGGTACGAGTGTAAATAAATAATTATTTTGTACTGCATTGTAACCTAGCTCTAATCATTCTCCTTTTGTCGAAGTATCTTTGACTCAAACTGAATGAAATTAAATCGCGCAACTGTCACAAATCTGCGCCTGAAAGATCTGATGGGAAATTGAGGATTGAAACAGGTTGACACTACGAGAAATAAAGAGTAAATGATCACTTGAGAACACTAACACGAAACACTAAATTTAAATCAGCTGACTTCAGTATCTGGAGCGAGCTGCCGAAAGGAAGAGACTCGGGAAACTGCCTTGACTTCATCTCGGCCAATGAGATGGCCAGAGGGAGGGGAGGGTAGAGCAGTTAGCTGTGACAGCAGAGAAATTTAATTAAAATTAAAATCTT
>NW_026267185.1:6165-6526 GCF_000697945.3 Frankliniella occidentalis | reverse complement strand
CGTTAGCGCAAGCTTAGGTTTTTTTTTAATTCAGGCTGATCGATTTCCCCTTTTGGCAATGCTTGCCCGGCAATACCTGTCCATCCCGGCCTCAAGTGCCGAGACCGAACGTACTTTTAGTGAAGCAGGGTGGATTCTAAACAAGAGGCGGAAGAGGCTCTGCATGACCACCGTAGACGATTTGATCATCCTGCATGCCAACTGCAAGGACAGGATTAGGGAGCGCCTCAGCAAAAGAAAGCGGCGCAAGGGCCCTGACTAATCTATAATTACTGATCTCTATCTTAATTTTTTCTATTTTCGTCCAAGACAACGAGACGACAGTCTCTCCCAATTTGTTTATATTTTTTGTTTGTAAATG
>NW_026267185.1:3360-4827 GCF_000697945.3 Frankliniella occidentalis | reverse complement strand
TTGAATCAAAGGTCCCGACCAGACCATGGTCTGTGCACGAGAGAGTTCACTGGCAGTCTGATTGAATGAGAATCAGAAAAGGATCGGAACTAGTGTAGAGATGAGCGAACAGTTCGAATTCGATCGAACTCGATCGAACATCGAGCTGTTCGTGATCGCTCGAACACGAACATGAGGTGTTCGGATTCGAACTGTTCGAACACTTCTCGAACAGAAGTTCGTAGGCGAACAGAATTCAAGTATATTTCAGAAAGACGCGTCATTATAATGGTCGTAATTAAGGGGGCAATGGCGGGCTAGTAAATAAATACAATTTTAAACGTTAACGGAACTATTGTAATCCACCATAAAGAGCTTTTGTAACTTATTAGCAAAAGACAAATTTCTAGAATTGTTCGTGTTCGGATCGAATTTTAACATTAAACTGTTCAGTTCGGTTCGTTCGAAGAAAAAAATGGTTGTTCGTGTTCGTGTTCGTTCGAAGATTTTTAGACCAAATTTGTTCGAGTTCGTTCAAATTCGAACCGGACTGTTCGCTCATCTCTAAACTAGTGCGGCAGACCATGGAACACTGGGGAGCGAGTGACCATCAGAGGAGACTTTTTCTGCAAAGTTCCAGATATAACCAGCAGTGACAGCAGTTCCTCTAAATTATTCAGATTCACTCTAGTGGTGGTTAACTATGGGAGAATTATTTTTATTAGTTGGCCGCACGAATCTTGTTACTGACTTTAAACCAGTGAGGGAAAACTTATCAGGGATGATCTGAGAGTCTCGAACGTTTTACTGCGGAAGTGAAATTGTGTTGCAGCTCGAGTCACCATGCACCAAATCCTATCCAAGTCCCTGGTTGACCCAGCCCTGCTAGACCTTCCCAGAGACCCGCCAGCAAGAACGCCAGCAACGGAAGGAGACGCCTGTGGGAGGCCATACCAGACTCAAGCTGCAAGACAGATTTCAAGAATTCATTTTATTTCCCTGTCGTCAGGAACGACCTGACGGGCGACCGCCTCGCGAGAGTGCTGCCCCTAGCGGCTGGCAGGCGAGTTACCCCCTCCGCCGCCACGCGGCGGGAGACTCGAGTGCGGAGCCGAGGAGCCGAGCCCGGCCGGGCCGCCAGTTGAGTTCTAGCCGCGCTGCTGAGTGGACGCGCAGTCCGCTCTCGTACGCTACCAGTTAGTCTTGTGTGTGTTTGTGGAGAGACTTGCCTTGTTGCCAATAAACGGTTCCTACCAGTACTTCTGCCTATCCCTTGACCTCCTCCTGCCTCCAAGTATAAGCCGTAAGACCCCAAGGGCAGCTTTATTACATTATGTTCTTTTTGTGATGTGTCACATATTGTAATTCACCTAGTGTGATTATCATGCATAGGAGAGGAGGGACGGGACATTCGCCAATTTTCAACAGAAATAAAATGTGACAAAGAGGCGAATGTCCACAGAAATTTTGACAAAGGGGCGTATGTCC
>NW_026267185.1:2013-3310 GCF_000697945.3 Frankliniella occidentalis | reverse complement strand
CCGCCTATCGACGAAGCGCTCTGGTTCACGGACGACGTCGAGGCCGCGGTCCTGAGTGTCCAGGCTGCACTGGACTCTCCTAGGACCGATGGGGATGCGACGGCCAGGTCTGCCCTGGACGCCCTGCACATCACGCCTTCCTGGGTAAACAGGAGGGCGGAGATGGCCGGCGTCCGGGAGGCGTGGGCAAAGGATGGTTGTCCCAGCGGGATGGCGCCAGAAGCCCGTAAGGAGAATAGGGCCCTGACATTCAGGCCCGGGGGCGGGCAAGGATCACCGGACGGGAAAAAAGGGGACACTGGGCGGCCGCGTCGCAGTAACACCAGGGCGCAGGCCATACGGCTCGCGTCCAAGATGCGAGCAGACCGTTCCAGGGTCCATACCTTCTTACTGGGCGGCCACTCCAATGTGCAGTGGGCCTCCGCGGTAGCCCGGGCGCTTATCAGCCACGGTAAGGAGGTCCTGGCTGGTTTGTGGGGGAGCGGTTCCGGAGACACGGGCGGCCAGTCGGTTCAGGACACCCTCTCTCTGGTAGAGATCTGGGCTCTCGGTGCTGAAGTATCTGGTGAAGTGGAGGAATCGGGTGAGCCCCCCGTCCCCACCAAGAATATTGAAGGCCTCAGCACCGAGGAGGCCATTGCCGCATGTGATCTTGCGGTCCATGGGCGGAAGGCGCGGGAGGCGTAGTTTTGGTTGGTTGGCCACATTATTATCAAGTGCTGTACGGCACTCCCAAACCATCTGAAGCAGCGCACCTGCCTCTTCTGCCTCATGTCCAAATGGTCCGGCGAAGAGTGCGCGAGTCTGGAAGCACCTTATGCTCAGCTCGCAGGCGACCCGGAAGGGAGGAGCGATCAGTATCGTTCCGACATCCGGTTGCAGGAACGGGGGTGGTCAGCTCCGGGTGCTCTCGAGATGATGGCTCGGGCGCATAACCGAGAGATGCACTCCCTCAACCGCAACACGTCGTACAGCCCCACCTGGCTGAAACCGACGGGTGTGCCCGGTAAGGAGATTGTCGCCGCCCTCATGGCCGCGGCTAACGAAACCTCTGCTATTACTTATGAGGAGAATGAGGAGGGGAGGACAAGGGTAAACAGGTGTGAACTCATGTTCACGCAGACTAATCGGATGGAGGAATTCTCGGCATTCGACGCCTGCGGCGAATACAACGGAACCCTGCACCTCGAAGTCCCTAACTTTATTGCTCTCGACGCCGGCACACGGGCCGTCATCCTGGAGGGTGCCGCCGCTGAAGAGCAGCAGAGGGCCGCCGCACGTGAGGGTGCAGCAGATC
>NW_026267185.1:0-1773 GCF_000697945.3 Frankliniella occidentalis | reverse complement strand
GGAGCGTATTCACCTCACTGAAGACGTCCCTTTGTGACGGGGCTAGTGAGGCCGGTACCGCTGCCGGGAGGGGCAGGGGTATCCGGGGAGGTAGAAAGGGAAGGCGGGGCATGCAGACCCGGGAAGAAGGGACGATCCCGATCACTGAGGCCCTGGGCATCACCGCGGCGGAAGTGGGGCCGGACGGTGCGGTCTTAGCGCCGGTCATGGACTGCATCCGCAGGGAGATTGGCGAGCTATGGGTTGGTGTCGGGAAGAATGCCAGCTTCCGAGGGTGTGTGGTAGCCCCTTCAGAAACCACCACTGTGCTTAACGAGACTATAAACTTGCAAAGCAACCGTGGTAAGGGGCTCACAAACCCCGCTCAGGCCTTGGACAACGGGCGGTGGCCCTCCCCTAATGTTGGGATGGCCAATGCCGCGACCGTAATGTGCACCGGTGCTGCTGCTGACTGGAGGAGGCCGTGCGTGAAGATCGCACTCTATGACCAATTGAGAGAACAGACGATGACTCAACCCTCAGGGGTCGAGTTTGACGTCGCCCTGCCGGAGGCCCCCCGCAGGACGCCCTTCGTGAGACGTGCCCTCGATGAGTGGCGGTACCGGGTAGCAGTCATTGACCACGTCACTTGGTCTCGCGCCATGCAAATCGGGAAACTAGTGGTTGATGGCCAGGACTGGGACCCTACGGGCTCAACCACTAGCGTTGTTTACTTCGACGCCTCATGCAGCACTAAGATATCAAATGACCTTAGGCTGCTGTCCGTGCTAGACTACCCCCTAGGCGGCGTAGTGGAGGAGTTCGAGATGGACCAAGGTGGGGTCAAGAGGTTCTTCCTGACCGCAGGGCTGGTTGACATCTCATCCGGCATCGACACCCTACTCGGGGTGGTAAACCAGGCCCGAGGGGCCGATATCATGATCGGCGGCATCCCGTTCCCGATTAACAGGTGCGCGGGGCTCCAGACGGACCCACCCCCTGTCGAGTCCCGGGATGCCAACGACGCCATCGCGGCCTGTGTCATGAGGGTTCTAACCCACAACTCCAGCCTGCGTGTGGAGTGGAGCCAGATGATGGCAAATGTATCCGCCGTAGGCGTCCATCCCCGGTGGTCGGAGATACAGGACTTGGTAGCCCTCCTGACTGCACGCTTCGCACCGCAGCCTGAGGGCATGACAGACGACGTGGAGCATGAATACGTGAACGCGCCAGCGGACTGGTTCAATTGGCGCCCGAGGGACGTGCGGCCCCGCCTATTCCTGACTCCCGAAGAGGCCACCTACTACCGCAACAGCCACGTGACCCCGCTGGACAATCTTCCCCAGCCCCGACCGATAGCCCAAGAGTGCCCCATGATGTTCCTGGGGGAGTGGGACGCCACTACTGAAGTCCTGCTGGGTTCGGGGACAGCAATCATACACATGGAAGGGGAGAGCGGGGACGTCCGGGGTTTCGCCCGGGCCAGCAGGGCCGACACCCTAGTACGTGGGGTACTCAAACGCGCTGCGTTTGAGAGACTCAAGATACGGGGGGGTGTCAGCGACGAGGTCGTCGGCTTAGCCTCGGCCGCTGCTGAGGTGAACCCCGGGAAATGGGAGTCTGAGATCGGCGGCAGAGACAGCCGGACAGTGAGGTCAAAACCCGAGCGGCGTTCGGGAGCGGATGCTGACCTCTGTTTTCCTATGCCCTCTGAATGTGCAGCAGTATCTAACGACATCAGTTTATTTAGAAGAGTTGCAAACTTTTCTTTGTTATTAAGCAATCTATTTAGAC
>NW_026267184.1:1371023-1372538 GCF_000697945.3 Frankliniella occidentalis | reverse complement strand
GGGGGGTATGCGGCTCAGCACCGCAGGAGGAAAACAAGTCAAACACAAACGCACTGTCGTCGGAGGTGGCAAAAATGTTTTTTGAAGACATCGCAACATTTTTAGACTGCTATTCTAAAATGTAATCTGTCCCCTTTGGCCTAATGTGTATGGTCCGATATGCGGGCAGGCAAAACGAACGAAACATCATCTCGGCCGGTATCATTCCGCGATTCGAATTCCGAGCAGCTCGCGCGTCGTAAAGATGTCAAAGTCGAGGTCGACGCGGCGGTGACTGTCGCGGCGAGCGCGGGGATCCTGTTGTGCATGATGGGTGCGAGGTACGCGATGCGGCGCATCGTCGACGGGTACTTCACTATAAATTCAAAGCGTACATCCATTTTATTTCTGTTTTTACCGTATCCCTTTTTTTTTTGAATTTTTATTGAGTTTTTCACTTTTCCTGGATTTTTCCTGATTTGCCTTCCTGGAGGGTATGGACGACACAGATTTTTTTTTAGTGAAGTACTGTACGCCTCGCGGCTCACCTGTCACGGGCGGATAGAGAGGGCTCTCCCGGCAGGACGAGAGGCTATGCTGCTGCTATTGGCGGCCACAGAGCGGCCCTGCTGCTGTCGACTTGCAAACCCGCGGACCGCCACGGCGTCGCCTCAATGGGCGTCGTTATTCCGACACCTCGTTTGTAGACACGTCTACAACAACGCCCGGCCGCGACAATAGGTGCAACGCAGCGGCGGCGGCGGCGGCGGGTGGCGCGCCTTCTCGCCGTGCCACGACGCACCGCTCTAAACAACAGCCACTCTTTGCTCCACGGCCGGAGGGCGAATAATGCGCCTGCCTGATGGGCGTGGCACGCTTCCGTTCTGCACAGCCACGGCCAGCCACACCGGCCTCGTTCGTTTCTTTTAAGTGTGTAACGACCGTCGCTGTGACTGATGATAAAGTCTTGTTCAGAGTGGTGCTGCTGGCGTCCGTCGGTGTGCCGCGTGTTGTCCAGTGTCTCTCTCGTCTCTCTCCTTTTCTTTTATGCTCCCTGGTCCATTTAAGGGCGAGACGAGAGACGAGACGGCATCCCTCGGCAGCAGCTGTTGTGCCTCTCGCTCTGGTCCCCACAGCCGAGGAGTGAGCAAGAGCTCGCAGATAAATAGAGGAAGCAAGAGCAAGAGAGAGCGAGCGAGCGAGGGATCGAGTGCTGTCCTATGCGCCGCCGCGCCTGAGGCCGGCGCGCCCTATAAGGTGGACGTGTCCGTCGTTACCGTGCCCCGTTACGATGCGCCGAGCAGCTCCGGGACGGCGATAGGCCGGGCTATAGGCCGGGTCCGCCGGGTCGCCGTGACGTGCGGCCGCCCTTTCCGAAGTCGGCAGCTCGGCGCAGCGCAGCGGCGTAGCAGGCCGTAGCTGGGCGTGCGAGATGCAAGAGAGCAGGGCTGCGGGATAACTCCCCATCACCAGCTCTCAGCTCTCTCTCTCTCTCTCTCTCTCTCTCTCTCTCTCTCTCTCTCTCTCTCTCTCTCT
>NW_026267184.1:1370441-1370973 GCF_000697945.3 Frankliniella occidentalis | reverse complement strand
CCCCATGCCGCCCCGCCCCGCCACGCCCCCTCAATCCTCAGCGATATCACGCCCAACGCCGCCAAATAACAAATCGTGAAATTCTCACCGCTGAGCGTGACGGTTACCATAAGACATTCCGGACGGGCGGAGAGGCACGCCTCTCTCTCCCAGTGGCGTGCAGCCGAGTGTGCGACGGAGAGAGAAGGAGGGAATGAAGGGGGAAAGGGTCAGACGCATCACCTTTCTCCCTCACACTCACCCAGCCGTCTCGGGGTATGAAGCATAACCGCCTGTGTCTTGTTTTATCTCTGGAAAAATCGAACGAGGCAGTCGGCAAATACCACACCAAACCATCACCACCGCGGACAACATTTACCTCCCAGGCACAAGGCGAGGTCTGAGCGAGGGTCTGAGTATTCTGAGGGTGGTTTACGAAAGGGCTCTGTGGAAACAAACAGGTCTTCCCTCTCGCTCGCGCGCTCATCCCTCCTCGACACGTGCAGGTCTTCCCTCTCGCTCGCGCGCTCATCCCTCCTCGACACCTGCAGGT
>NW_026267184.1:1354978-1365476 GCF_000697945.3 Frankliniella occidentalis | reverse complement strand
TGGGTGGGTGGGGGGTAAACTATCGATACTTTCGCGCGGCGTTTGTCGTGGGCTTTCGCGAGGGGAAGGGCCAAAGCCTTGAGAAGCGCGGGGTGGGGCTTAGGTGTACGTCAAGTGGACGTTCGTCGGTTTCGGAAGGCAATGAACACGTTTTGTGCTGCTTGCAAAAGCGACTGGGTACTGTGTGTGTTCAACCAAGGGCCAGGTTCCGAAACCAACTATAACTTGCGTAGATCTAAACCGCAAAGGAGGAGACACAACTTGATTATCATGGAATGAGCAAGAAGTCCACCAGGGCAGAGACCACCCGAAAAACCAGTGTACTGTCCCCCGTCTTGGCGGACCACAGTGACACTCCCCGACGGCAGAGGGAGTGTCACTCACTCGCGTCACTCCCTCGGCGACACGCGCGTGTGGTCTGACTCTGCTCTGCGGCTGATCTCTGCGGTCTCGGGGCTGAGCGGTACCGCCATGCCGCCACGCTGGACACTCCCCCCACCCCCCCTTTCCTCTCCTCATTCTCCTCGTCCTCTTTGGAGCGCGGCGGAGAACACTGAAAACCCAAAGTATGTGAATGTCGCACACTTGTAGGTGTGTGAATTCCATTCGTACTCATGGTGCGAATTTCAAAGGAAAATTCAACACATTTACTCCTTCAAGGGGACGAACGGGCATTCACACACCTGCAAGTGTGCGACGTTCACACACTCTAGCGCCTCCATCCAGTGAAGGTATTATCGGCGCGTCGCTCATTGTGCTCTGCTCCTCTGGAGGAAGGCGCTGGCATGATAATAGGCTCTCTCGCAGCGCGATGCCTTGACGCGTCGCTTTGGTGCGGTGGCCCCGTGCCAAGGAGGCTCTCGAACTCCTGCGTGCGTGTGTGTGTGTGTGTGTGTGTCTCATTGTCCGACACAGGAATGCAATGATACGCCCATTCCAAAGTCCCGCCCCTCGCCACTTTCTTCCTTTTCATTCAAATGGGATATATGAAAAAGGTCACGCGTCACGTCGTGTGCAGACTGTGTGTCTGTGTACTCGGCCCAAAGAAAAAAGTTATTTTCTTCACTGAAAACTTTTTGGCAGACGTAAGGTTCTTACGTATATTTTCAACTCCTTCCCGCATGACTAGTGAAAAATTTGCGACAAAAATATTATATTGAACCGGTAAAAAAAAAATGAACCGAGCACAGGTGGTGTCAAAAACTACGCAAAAGTTTTTAAGTGAAGCAATAAACTTTGCTGGCGCGTACCACCTAGGCAAACACCCGAGTTATTCCAAGGGGAAAAAAAGTATTTTAAACAGCAATAAGAGACGCAGAAGAAGGAGAAGAAACGAACGTGCCTGTAAGTGCCTGGGCAGCATGTTATTTGTCGCTGCCCGAGGCAATGACCCGTACGGGCGCGGTGCGTGCCTCGGTGGAGCTGGGCCCGCGGGCCGCGCGCCGACGAGCTCCATCCACACACCCATCTGGATATCTATCAATCTGCTGCGCGTCTGCGAGAGCACCTCAAAACCATCGATATTGATAAGCATCTCACGCATTATTTCGGTTCTAAACCACATAAGACACGCCGCGGCGACGACTCGAATAGACTTGAGCGAGTTCCCGTAATAATACCAACAACAGTACAATAATTAATAATTATAATCCCCCCGCGTAGGAATGGCAAGCATGGCGGAGAGCAGCACAACCGCACACGAAGGGTTACGATGTGGGGCCGTGCTGGAAACAACCTGGCGCTCTGCACAGCGCAGAGGCATTCCTAAAGTAATGACGACGACCCAGCCGAGCGCTGCCGAGCGCTGCCGCGGAAAGCAGAGCTCGCGGAGATGATCCGCTTTGGCGCTCGCCGTCCGCACCCGCGAGTGGCGCGCTGCCGCAGCTCTGCGGTTCGACTCCAACGCGGAAGAGGTGCTTGTGCTACTGACTGACCGCCCGCCCCCTGCTGCCCCTGCTTTGCCGCCGCTGCTACCGCGGGAGCACCAGCAGCGGTTTTGCTTTGCTGCTCCGACCACTGCGACGATAGGGTGGTGCGGGTAAAAGTCGGCTAAAAGCTGCAGTGTCAACCCGTGTTCATTTCGAAGCTTTTACAGTTTCGTGGCGTTTTCTAATGCCAAAGTACTAAAATGTGATTTTTTAAAGATTTTAATTTTAATTTTGTGCATTACCGCGAATCCGCGTATTGTGTTGGCACGCCCCGGGACGCTTTTGAATATGAGATGCACCCGCGCCTCGTGTCTCCGCGCGCGGTATCTATCTGGAGCAACTACCCGTGCCACCCCAGTGCCCGCCCGTGCGTGCGTGTGTGTGTGCTCTAGGTGCGTGTATGTGTGAGTGCGACTTATGCAACGAGCAACCACCGGGGAGCCTAGCCCAGCTGCTCACAGTGCTGCTGCTGCCGCCTGCTGTGCTGTGCTGGGCTCGGCTCAGCTGGGCTCGGCTCAGCAGCTGGGCTCGGCTCGGCCACCAGTTTGACTGGATGGGTGATACGTGTCCTGCGGCCCGCGGCCGAGCCCTGGCCGGCCCAGCCCCGCCACGCCCAGCAGCAGACCCGGGTCCAGGACCAGCTCATCCGCTGCTGTTGTTGCCAACCCTCGGCAACTCCCGAAGTGTATCCGGTCTACTGTCTACCTCGTCCCTCCCGATACCCCTCGCCCTAAGCAGCGGACCGTATTGCCTTCTCAAAGCAAAACAATAAGATGGGTCTTTAAATAATGTCAAACAGAAACAGACATCCAATATTCCATTTAGTTGTATGGCAAATTGCACAAATTACATTTTTCATTAGTTGTCAAGAGTCAGAAGAACCGAGATGATTTTATATTGCTCTTCAGAGTTGCATTTTCAATGTGTTCCGTTGCCATACCTGATAGAAGAAGAACTGAGCCGATGCAGATTTCTGAGCTCCCGACCAGGGAAGTAAACAAATCGGCAGTCGAGCGGTACCGAGCGGGCCCGTGGCCGGGCCGGCCGGGGTTCCAATCCCACCGGCCGCCGGATAAATTTTGAGTTCAGAATTTAGGCGGGAAATTTCGTTTCTGTGGCGTGGGATTTTCACGATTCAAGAGTTGGCAAGACGGTCCGCTGCTTCAGACACAACAGACCGGACATGGCCCTGAGTTGACGAGGGTTGGTTGTTGCTGCTGCTGCTGCTGCTGCTGGGTCGGAGCAGAGAATCGATCGATGAGCTGATTATGATGAAGGCCCAACATCCTTCGCCGACTGGCCAAAATTAATTGCTAATAAATTCAAAAAAATTTGCACGACCATTCCTTTGTCGGAGTCCTGTGAACTTTTCCCCGTAGAGTCGTTCTGTGCCCCGTCGTTCGAGCGGCAGGTACGAGCCACGGCGCCGGCACCGGTCGTGCTGCTCGGGCGGCCAAACACTTTTACTGCAGCAGCAGCTAGCCCCAGACCCCTAATAACAACAACGGCAGGTAGCGCCGCGCTTATTGCGATGCGCGTAAAAAAAAAGGCCAAAGCCGTAAGAAATTGCATCGCTCCGAGTTCGGACAACGCGCCGTAAAGTTTGCTGCAGTGAGCACCGCGCCTTTCACTCGCGGCGCCGTGCGGTGCAGTGCAGGGTGGTGCGGTGCAGGCCGCGGCGCTGAGCACGGTGCTCGACGCGGTGCAGGCTGCAGTGATGAGCACGGTGCTGAGCACGGTGCTAGGTTCGGTGCTGAGCGAGAATGGTACTGGGCGCGCTGCTGAGCATCATGCTCGGCGCGGTGCTCGGCGTGGCGCTGGGCGTGGTCCTGGGTGCGGCTGCGGCCGGCTCTGGGCGCAGCGTTGGCCGTGGTACAGTACAGGGTGCGGTGCAGGCCGCGGTGCTAGGCGCGGTCCTGGACGCGTGCTTGGGCATGGCTGCATAGCTGCATAGCCCTGATGGCCGGTCGTACTATCGGAGACGAACGGTCTTCACAGTGCATTGTGACCATCACCAAAGAAGCGGGTGACGAAAGTCAAATATAACGCACAGACACGAAAGCGTTGATTAACCCGAGGTCTCACGCAAGGATGGCAAACACCCGAGCGTAGAGCAGAAGTACGAGTACCTCTCTCGGGGTACATATTGATCGAGCCGAGGGGAGGAGGGGGGTGACCGTGGGGCGTGTCCGACCCGACCCGCGCCGCGCCGCGGCCCGCCATCATATGCCGTGCGAACGACAAACTACCTCCCCTGGCGACGAGCTTGTCGGGCTATCGCGACCATTTTGCAGAGCGACATCTTGGCACGGGAAGAAAAAGACCCAGCTAGACTCCGCGCGCCACTCCATCTCTCCGTGCCTCTCTCAGCCGCGGCGTATCTCGTTTGTGTGTGTGTGTGTGTGTGTGTCATTCACCCCACTACTAAAGCCCAGCACAGAGCCGTCCGACCGTGTCGGCAGAAGAGCCTTTACTCTATCCACATCGGCATCCTGCTGGACCCTGCCAAGATGCGAGCCAAGAGGCGCCCGGGGAGCTAGAGCTTGTCAGAGAGATGATTGCGAGGCGGTTGGAGTGACGCAGATGTCCATTTGGAGTAGGGGCGCGATGTTCCTCTATAGAGGGGGCACGGTCTACAAACGAACGCAGGCCACCGTCGGGTGTAGCGATGCGGCGTACACGCGGGTGGTGTCGTCGGGGAGGTGCAGCCGCGCAGACAGCCGACCCACTAGACTGGCGCTGGAGTATGGGTTATCTGGTTATCTGGATGCGGAGCCCGGCCCCTCCCCGCCCGACTGAAGGCAACGCGTGATATGCCAGTGGCCCGGGGCGGCGCGGGCGCCACCGCCGAGCACCTCGTCCACTGGTCGCCGTACGGCGCCCGTCCATACGAGTGGAGTGAGTCGGCGTCGGCGTCTCTCAGTCCATGCCAACGCCAACAGATGCTCCTGGCTGCTGCTAGTTGGACTCCAGGAAGACGGCCTGCTCTGGGTGGCTCCGGACGGGACGCGGGGCCATACTACTACAACTACTTTACTCCTTCCGGCCCATCCTCCCCGATCTGAGCCCCCCCGCTCGTGTGTGCTCGGGGCACTTCCGGTGCCGTGCCGTGTGCCGTACCGGCGGGAGGCACCGCCGCCGTCGTCCTGCAGGGAAGCAGATGTTGTTGCTGGTGTTGTTGTTTCGGAACACGACCCTCCTGCTGCTGCTGCAACGATTGCTGCTGCTTGCAATAATGTTGTGGCCCGCCCCGCCCCGCCCTACCCCACCCCGCCCGTTGTGATTATCACGAAGGTGCGAGGAAGAGCAGCAGCAGCAGCAGCAGCAGCAACAGCCGCCGCTGTTTGTGCCGCCGTTTTCGTCGGCCGCATCGCCAACATGCGGAAGCAATTTCTTCTTCTTCTTCCTTCGTCCCTTCTGCGCCGCGCGAGTCTTATGCTGTTGTGTAGAGCAGGGCCGCATCGCGTTGCAAGTGTCGGCGGCGGCAGCCGAAAAGTACATAAGAGAATACGTAAGTGCTTTTAGGCGCGGAAAAAAGAGACGAAATGCAAATTTATCTTGTGCGTCTCGAATTTTTAAAGTTTTTGTCGGCGTATTTGCGTGCCTATTTGCGGATTTATTTCACCCGAGCATACTACCGTGCGGACGCGGTACGCGCGCAACCTCCCAGCGAAGGATTTGGCAGAAAGAAGGAGGAGGGGGGGGGGGGGCGGAAGAAGACATGCCGGCGGGCGCAACAATATCTGGCGCCACCTCGTCTCGTGTGTGTGTGTGTGTGTGTATGTGTGTCTACAGGGAGGCACGCGCGTGATACCACTACGGAAACGAGATGCGCCCGCGCGAGTACGCATTAAACAGTTGAAAAACAACAACATGTGTTTGGTTGAAGAGCACCGAGCACAATCTCTGTCCATCTCTCTTTCTCTGCCGGATTCACGTTGTGTGTATGGCACGTCGATCGCATGTCTGTATGCGGAATCATTAGTAAATACGCATAACCTAGATTTTTTCAATATTTTTTTTACGTTGGTGTGGGCGGGGGGAGAGACTAATTAATCGGTATATCCGATACGGCGCCCAGCTATACGGCTACGCCACCTGCCTGCCGCGCCGCGACCCGACCATGGTGCTTTCCCTTCGCAGTCTGGCACCTGTCTCTGCGGGCCATAAGCCAGGCGGTGGGATGAGCGCGCGCGCACACACACGCACACAACACACGCACACACACACACACGCGCACACGCGCGTACGCACCGGCCGGACCGGCCCGGGCCAGAGGCGGCTGCTGCTGCAGGAGGACACCGTTTGGATGGAAACACCGTTTCTCCTTTGCCCGCAGCTGATGAGCGGAGGCGTGTATACAACACAGGGGACGGCTATGAAAATTGTTTTGCGCGCGCTTCGGCACGGCGGCGGCAGTGCGCGCGCGCGTGTGTGTCGCTGTGGGAATAAAACGTTTTTGGTCCTCTCTAGGCGCTCAGTCAAAAAACAACAAGAGTACACATATAACAGAACAAATCGAAACGCGTTGGGTGTGCTGTACTGACGACGACGGATGGGCTCGCCCTCGTGGCCGCCTAATATATTATTCAAAAGTGTGTTTTTTTTTCCCGCGCCATCTCAGACGCATGTCTGTGTCTCAATTTAAATTGATCCGCGCACGGCTGCGCGCCCGTCGCGGACGCTGCTCTGCAGAGCTGCTCAGCGTGAGTTGGGTCGGTTATTTTATCGCCCGCGTTTGGCAACGCAGCAGTGACACGGTGTGTCTTATTGGCTAACCCGACCGGGCAGGGGGCGACTCTGCAACTGCAATTGCCTCGTGGTGTGTGTGTGTGTGTGATATACGTGTGTGTGTGTGTGTGTTATCGCCGCACTACCGCATGGCGGGCCTCCAATGAGCTTTGTGTGCATGCGCGCGGGGACTCTAGGCTAGGCTAGCCGGCGCGGGTCCGTCGATTGGAAGTAGTATGACCGCCGCGATATCTAGGCCAAGCTGCTGTGCTGTCGGCCCTTTTGTCCCTCTCTTTGGCCTTTCCCGCTGGGCCCCGCCCCGCCCCGCTGGGCCCGGCCCCGCCCCGCCCCACGTACCTCCGCGTGTCGCGAGCGCGGGGGACAGCTGCGCGCGCGGTCACTGGCGGCGATCCCTCCCTGATATGGAAATACGTAAGAGAGAGTCGCGTGTGTGTGTCAAGCAGTCGTGACCGTCCGCAGCCCTCGCCTCGGAGACATGGGGTAGGGTAGGCCCTGTGGTGAGTCAGAGGGGGAACAACCACACCTATGAGACCTTTAAGGAATCCTCCGGAAAAGGCGTCTGATTAACTCTTGCTATCAGGATTCATTCGGCAGGTTATTACGGAAGCTCGGCGCCTGCGAGACTCAGGGTAGGCCACCCCGCAGTACACGCATGCACTGCAAGTAGAGATGTTGCCCACCCACCCGGCGTCAAGGGACCATGAGAGCGTGCGAGGGCAGATTTGGAACACTGAGAATGACGGACGTACTTTCCGGATGATCCCTTACCCTCCTATAAAGGTAACTGAACCTAACTACACCACAACCCTCTGAAACCTGCCGCATTCTCTAAAACCCTTAAGAAATCGTAGCAAATCATTCTTCTACTAGTACTGTGGATATTTTTCCTCGAAAATTAAGACCCTTATCAGTGTCGTCCAGTTTCGAATCTCACCATCTCACCATATCGCTCTTTTTTAACTGCTGATTTTTATGCGTTTCTTTTGTTCTACGCTCATTGCCTAAATGAACAATCCGCAGCAACACGTTCGCGCTCCCACACGGACGCACACTTACTACACACAACAGCTGACGCGGGCGCCGCTTTGCGCAGACAAGCATGAAGATGAGGGGCAGCAGACACGGGCGGGGCACTCGGCGGTGGGCCAGGAGCAATAGACTCCTCCTGGACTCACCCCCTGGAAACATTATGGTTGCGTCATTGGCTAGCCGAGTGAGTAGACTGTACTGCACCCAGAAAAGTAAGTAAGTTCGTTAATTCAAGTTTAACTCCTTGATTCAATAATCTCTCTAGAAAAGTTCAGGGAAGTTGCATTGAATCAAGTGAGTTAAATGTTTGAATGAAAAACTTACTTACTTGTCCATGGGTGTGGTCGAGGGGTACCTCACTTCGAACAATCGCTGTACACTTAGAAAAAAAATCTAATTTAAATCACTAACAATCGCAACTTAAATCCCTAAGAATCACAACAATCTTTTACAATCGCTACAATCAATTACAATCTTTTTCTCTTAAAATCGTAACAATCACTTAAAATCAATGTTGAATCAAAAGGACAGCCTTCTACAATCAGCATTAAATCGCAGCAATCAACTACAATCATTCATTAACTCATCACAATCCGTCGTTGAATCATTACAATAACCAAGAATCACTTCTAAGACCATCGCAATCGAAGCATGGATCATCCGACACCTCAAATATCTCTGTCCTCAGTTGTAATTTTTACGACTGAATCTCTTATCCGGCGTCCAACAATCTTATATAAATCGTTTTAAATCAACGTCAATTGACCACATTCATTCTTAAATCACTTAAATCTTTCTTGAATCTCTATTGAACCACTAAAAATCACACACAATCATGATTTTT
The DNA here is from genome assembly GCF_000697945.3 of Frankliniella occidentalis. NCBI lineage: Eukaryota > Metazoa > Arthropoda > Insecta > Thysanoptera > Thripidae > Frankliniella > Frankliniella occidentalis. The sequence goes on along the minus strand of NW_026267184.1, from coordinate 1,356,923 downwards.
TCACCAACAATCACCAACAATCATCACAATCACTTCAATCATGTAGAATCATTACAATAATTTAAATCATCCTGAATCATTTACAATCACCTACAATCATTTACAATCAAATGTGATTTAAATCGCTGTACACCATTTTGAAGGGTGAGGTACCCCTCGGGTGTGGTGCACTGCACACACTCAGTTGTGACGAAATTTTTATTCGCACTTAAGGGGGCATCCTAGTGTAACGAGCCTAAAATAGGGGTGATTTGCCTAATTAATTGTAGAGAAACCATAGTTTTTAGAACAAAACCGAGTATACCGTTTTGTAGCGCATACTTTTGACTTTAAAACGCAATGTGTATGACGTCGATACGCCGACCCAAAGTTGAGATATCCCTTGTTGAAAACGGCACTGCAGCGTTGTCGTCTTTTCATGGTGTACCGGATTCCGGCCGCACCGTTGGGCCGTTGAGGTTCCGATTTTTTGTGGATGTTCCTAACACTTGTAGGTATGGCATGAACTAGGATATCTGGAATCGGTCAACTCCTTCATCCCGAAAAAAAAATCAAATTTATGAGAGTTTTAGCTTTTTTTTCGACATGTCAACTTTAAGCTGCTCGAAAAAATAGTAAAAATTATCCGATCGCAAATATCCTAGTTCATGCCATAACTATGTTCATACCGGGTTCATACAGAGTCTAAAAATTCTTTGTTGGACTGTGTGAGACCAACGGCTCGACTTAAAATAGGTACACCATGACAAGACGGCAAAGCTGCAGTGCCGTTTTCAACAGGGGATATCGCAGCTTTGGGTAGGCGTGTCGACGTCATACACATTGCGTTTTAAAGTTAAAAGTATGCGCTACAAAACGGTATACTCGGTTTTGTTTTTAAAACTATGGGTTCTCTAAAATTAATTACGCAAATCACCCTTAGTTTAGGTCCGCTACACTAGGATGCCCCCTTAAGTACGTAGTTCTGTTTACCTTCGCGCAGTTACGTGTTGTTTTATACGCGGCTATCGACAAAATTGTTCATAACATTTTTCCAAATTTGTTAATAATTGCTCTTAAAATACTGAGCAATATAGAGAAGGTCATCATGGTTATTTCACTCTGTAGTTAACTCATTATTATTACCGCCGTTATTATCATCATTGCCAGGCCGTGCTCCCCTTAGCGCGGCTGCCGGTGCCGCCGGGGTGATGGATTCACCGGAGGTTCCCAAGCAGCCCAACCAACCACGGCTGTAAGCCGTGCTGCTCGCTCATTGCGCGGAAACTGGACGCAATTTGTCATATTTACAGCAAAAGCAGCAGCAGCAGCGGCGCCGCCTTGTACTTTTAAGCCGCGCGCCAGCGGAGAGTACCGCAGTACGAAAAGGAAATCATTACCTGAAGAAGAAAAAAAAAACACAATAGAATATAGATTTTTTTTGAAAAAAAAAGGACGCCAAATCTCCCCCCTCCCCCTGGCGTTTGCGATATGGAAGTCTACGAGGAGCGGGGTGATGCAACGACAACAACAGCGTCCGCTACCGGCCACACGTGTGCACAAAGGGAGGGGGAGGGAAGTCGTAGCGACGCGACTTTAAAACTACTGCCAAAATGGGTCCCCGTACGGCATGGGCGCGGCGGGTACGTAAGTGTGCGGTTACACAACAATGAGCATCGGAGGGGAATATGAGTACAGTCTGCCACTCACGAGCGCGGCGGACCCTGCTTGCTGTTGCCCAGCGTGAGGGTATCCTTGGCTTTAGAAGGGATTCCAGTTTGGGCAGCTACTGCTGCTGCTCGTTTGTTTGGTAATCAATTAGTCCGTTGTCTGGTCAAGACCGACGCCGGCACAAGGGTATCGTGAGCGGCGTGAGCGCACCCACCCCCCTCTCTTTCTTTCTCCGGAGGTCATCGATGCATTGAGCCTGCTCTCTGCTGCTCCATTGAACGGGAGCAGAGAGGGG